>NC_083471.1:4105932-4163432 GCF_030014155.1 Tachysurus vachellii | reverse complement strand
TGGCCCTCATCAGCAGGGACAGTCATGTCCTCCTCTCTACCTTTTTCATCGCCCTTCTCCTTCTCCTCCTCATCTTCATCTCCTTCATTTTCTCCTCGCTCCTCTGTCTCAGTGTCTTTGTCTCCGTCTCTTTGCTCGCCATTCGTCTCATCCTCTGCTTTCTGTTCCTCTCCTGCATCTTGAGTGTCTGGCTGGTCTTGTGTCATCCCTTCGTTGTTCTCTTCACCTCCCTCTTCCTCGGCCTCGTCCACCTCCATGGGTTTGTCCTCGATGTCGTACGGGTTCTCGGCTACAGCGGGAGAAAAAATACTGAATAAATACTGAATACGTCGGTGCGCTTTTAAACCCCTTGTGCATCGTCAGTGTAGATGCTGTGCACACTGTGTTAGTGAAGTGAGCAACTGCTTCTTCATCACACTAACCCTCTCCTTCACCCTCTCCTTCCTCATCCTGTCCTGCCTGTTCATCCTGATCCAGGTTGAGCTCGTCGGGAAGATCCAGGGCCTCTGCTTCAGCTTTCTGCTCCTGCTTTCCGTGGTAGGGGTCCACCTCGTTCTCGTCAAACTCGCGCTACGCACATACGAGACGTTACAGAGACGTTACATCACTTAAGGTGACTGAAAGCTGTTTCTGAGTGCAGGATCTTCTGGAAACCCAACAACGTGGATGTGAAAAAAACAAAACAAAACCAACAAACACTTACCTCATCGACCTGTTCGTGGACTTTCTCTCTCTCGTCTTCGTCGTCCATTGGATTGTCTTTGTCCTTGTTTCTCTTGTCTTTATTCGACTCTCCGGCTTCTGTGTTGTCGTCTTTGGCAACCAACTCGGACTCTCCCTGCAGAATCCAAACACACACTCCACTGAAGCGTCTAATCAGTTAAAATGACTTCTAATCTGAGCTTCTTCTGGATTCACAAACTCGTGACATTACCTGGTCCGTTCCTGGCCCGGACTCTTCCTCCTTGTCACTGCCGTCCAGGTCGTCATCGTCGTCGTCATCGCCCCACATCCTTTCGTCGAGGGTGTCGGATGGTCCGTCTCCCAGGTCTCCCATCTTCTTATCCAGCTCCTCGTCCTCATCTTTATCGGAGTCTTCCTCATCACCTGGATGTAAAACAACAAATCATCACATGCTTATAAATGCGTGACGCTGTAACTGGTAAATAATGTTAACAGCAATAATGATGTTCACCTGATTCTCGCATCTCCCCGTCGTGCATTTTCCCGTCAAAGTCCTCCGACATCTCGATGGCGTCGTCTTCGTCTTTTATCTCTCGCTGGTCAGGCTCCTCTTCATTCTTTTCCTGTCCTTCCTGAAACGTGTCTTCGACCTGAAACCAAACATTTGTGTCATTTATGTCCTTTGCTTAAAAATTTCACCGATTTCCGTTTGGATTTGAACGAACGTTACCTGATCTTCGTTCTCGATCTTGTCGCTGACGTCTTTGACGCCCTCTCCCTCTCCGATCCCCCCGCCCTCGTAGTCATGGAACTCTGTAGATCCTTCTCCGTCGCCTCCGCCCAGTAACTCCTGGGGCAGGCAAAATCCCTGAGAGAAAGTGAGATGTCCTTGAAGATCAAATTCATTTCGTATCAGCATTCGTTACGATTAGAAAGGCACGGTTTATTTCCCTGACGCTACCTTCTGAGCGAGTTCGGTGAAGATGCTGGCGAGGACAGACAACAGCTTGCCCGTGCTTCGGTGAGCTCCCATACACATCGCCATATACCAGCGCACCAGCTCGGAGTACACACACAGCATAGGCTCCAGGCGAGTCAGATCCCTGCAGGCCTCTTTCATCTCCTGCTCATCACACACACGAACACACACACAGACCTTAGGCTGTATTCAGACTGTAAGAGATCGAACGAAGGTAAAGCCCACCCCCTCCGATGTTTGAAAGCCAATGTTGACATTTGAAATCACCAAAACAAACACGCCCCTAACCCAAATGGGTCCCACCCCTGTATTGATAGCTCCGCCCACACATACATACGTAACCCAGGCAAATAATAAAAAGAAATGTGACTTTATCATAGCTGAAGGGAAGAACAATACGATTGCAGATAAACAAACAAGCAAAAATGACACACAAGCATAATCATGTAAAGGACAAAGACATATATTAGTTCTGTGTAACAAAACAAAACCAACGTTACTCACCTATCGAGAAGGAAAAAAGCGCCTCGGCGTCTTAAGTAAAGTTGGTCACATATTCACAGATTGGAGTTTCCTGAGTCAATAACTCCTGAGCTAAACGCTGTTACTACACAAAACACGGTTGTAGCTGCGTCTCTACATTACTACGATAGAAAAGAGGTGTTATTTGTGTAGTAACAGTGTTTAGCTCAGGAGTTATTGACTCAGGAAACTCCAATCTGTGAATATGCACCAACTTCCTGCTCCTTCAGTTCTCTCCAGCGCTGGAAAGCTGATCCTATATTAACACGTCCTACTTCTTACCTTATCGTAAGTCTTTCTTCTCTTTCTTTCTTTGTTTTTATCCTCCATGTCAATGTTAAAACCACTTTCTGCTAATGTCACACATGCGCACTGAACACTCTCTCCGCCCACATTGACAAGACACGCCCCTTTCTGCTCATTGGCTACACGTTTGTTTTGATTTTTGTTTAGTTTGTCGTCCCGACTCAGTTTTCTGAAGCATTTCTCAAACAACGGAGACCCCACCTTTAAGTGCCGTGATGAACACGTGTCTCTGAAGGATCGCAGCCTCTCCAGCAACCTCTCTGTGACCCCAGTGACCTCAGCCAGGGAGAGACATGACACGTCTCCACTCAGGTCCTCCTCTAGTAAGCGGCTCAGGTGTCCTGGCTTCAGAAGCTCTTCGGCTGCTTCGGAGTCGCTCTCTGCAACAAAAACACACAGATCCAGAGTGTGTGCAGGAATTCTTTCTATTCCAACATTAATCTATTTCATTCAAATAACAGAAAACCTAATTTTAAAAGGTCTTTTTTTGTCATCTCTGGAACCGAGTATACAATTTGGTAGCTTGTGTACGGTTTGGTCACGAGTGCACACCTTTCCTGCTGTCTTCTGGCTGCTCTTCCTCTGTCTCTCGTTCTCTCCTCTTCACCAGACCCTGTACGGCACAAAGAACCGTATTTATGGTTCTCTCCAGCTGTTCTGAGAACTCGGCCCGAAACGCCGTGGCAGAACCTGCGGTGGAAACAGAGAAGAACCGGTAAAATGATCAACATCGACATGGTTGTTCAGAACATTTCTCTGGTCCGATGAGCGCTGTTCCGCAAGTTCTAGCAGGTTCTAAGAGGCTCACGCTTGGATGATGTTCTGTGTGGTAGTGGTCGTGATTTCCAGGCAGTGAACTCCCTGACGCAGGTGTCCACCTCGGTCTTGATGGCACGTAGACCTCGCGTCAGACACGGCTGTGAATGAGGCATGACGCCGCCGTCGAGGTTAAAAAGGCTCTCCACAGACGCCATCCTGTCCACCAGCTCCCCCAGTCCATGCACACATGAGCTGCACTCCTCTAAATGTCTCCTGGGGAAGAGAAAAAACAAACAAAAACAAAAGCGATTAGTGAAGAAATGCATAAAAGCTCCGGTTTTGTCAACGTTACACGACACTTTAGATGCAACATATATAACAGTTCGGAGTCTAACCTGGTTTGGATCACTTTCTGGGTGGATTCGTGACCCAGGGCATTAAGCCTGTCCTTCAGCTGTGTGCCCTCACTCTGTAAAGCCTCTACGCTCTTCACAGCCTCCACCCAGCTGGTCTCACCACGCCTCATTAGACACGCCTGAGGTTGGAGGTGAGCCGACAGAGGTGTGGGGTGGCTCAGCGTGGCCTCGCCCTGCCCGCCCTCGCCGGACTGGCACAGGGTTGCAGGCGAGCCCTCGGGACAGCAGTGTAACACCCAGGAGATCTGCTGCAGAGCCACGCAGCACTGCTGCGCCAGAGTCCTCGCCTTCGCCACCCAGCCGCTCAGAGAGTCCTGAGGAGGGAGGATGCTCTCTTGTTCTCCTGACGTCATCTGAGATCGGACATCCTGTATGGTGTTAATCAATCTTCTGCAGGGTTTAAAGGAGGAGAAGTAGGAAATGTGCAGTGAGAATAAAAAAAGACCTGAACGAAAATGACTCTATGTAACACGTCCGACGACAAACGTACCTGAGATCAGAGAAGCGTTCGGTTATTTTGGCAAGTCGACGCCTTTGCCTGAGCAGCAGCTTGAACAGGTGAGAGGAGAAGCCTCGGCATCGCTCCATGTTACCCAGACCGAGTTCCTACACACACACACACACACACACACACACACACACACACACAGCTTGTACCTTTGCTCATCTTTTAAATGTAGTAATTAAGCAACAATGGTATTTGCTTAAAAAAAAAAAAAAAAAAAAAAAAAAGACAGACAATTTTTATTTAACGTATGACATGAAGCCAAATCCATAAATGAAGACAAATAAGAGCAGCAGTTTAACAGGTCTAGCCTAGTACACACTCTCACTGTGTAAATGTTATTATGGCATTTCAGCTCTCTGTGAACTTTATTTTAACAGGACTAAATGCCACTAAATGTACGTCGGATGGTCCTTGAATGCATCTGGAATTTGCCGACTGGAATTATTTATCAAAACATCCGAAAATTTTTTTTGCAAACCTTTACGGCGGCCTGCATTGCAGCTTGCATGGCGTTCCGTCTGGCCCAGGAGCGGTAGAAATATTTCTGACAGCCGTCCCAGGCGCCAGTCATCTGACCGAACAGACTAGAAGGAGGAGGGGAAAAAATGTACAAAGTGAATTTTTCATTTCAGAATAAATGACAGTATAAAAATCACCATAGACGGTAATATCGATGAGGGAGCTGCCGCAGCAGGAAAGCACATCCAGAGAACGTACATGTTTTCTGTGGATTCCTGCGTTCTCAGAGCAGCCAAAGTGGTTCTCATCTCCACCGGCTGCAAAAAGAGCGGTTCTTCCGGATCTGCTGTACGACTCCACATCAGGCCTTTGCGATATGAGAGACCTTTTAAAAAATGAGAGAAAGTTTACATGTGTCAGGATCATAATGATGTGAATCTAACATAATAACATAAGTTTACTGCAGCACTGACCGATCTGCGCCAGCATCTTAAAGAGGTCGGCCAAAGCTCGCTGTTTCTGCAGCAGGATGTGTTTCGCTTCGGCTTTCTGCCTCTCTTGCTCCAGAGAGCGGTCCACTGTCAGACTCTGCAGCGCCTGAACGTTGCCGATGATCTCCGCTACACACACGAACACACAGCAGGATGAACAAAGGACCACCTACAATAACCTTTCACTGGCTCATGAATGAAAAACTCCATCCAGTTGTCAGAACTTTACCTGTAAACTGGTCGAGGTCCTCTGACAGCTCAGGCAGAGGAGTTTTCTTCACCATCTGCACGCACATCTTCCTCATCTTCTTCGTGAGCGTGGGTAGACGAGCCTGCAG
Source organism: Tachysurus vachellii (assembly GCF_030014155.1). NCBI lineage: Eukaryota > Metazoa > Chordata > Actinopteri > Siluriformes > Bagridae > Tachysurus > Tachysurus vachellii. The sequence goes on along the minus strand of NC_083471.1, from coordinate 4,157,970 downwards.
TGACGTCGGCTCCTTGCTACGAGTGACCTCCTCGAGACCGTCGCTCTGAAACCAAACCGGTCATCAAAACGTCGTTCTTTTTGAGCAGGCAAATAACCCACAAATCTAAAATCTTGTATCGCACGACGTCCCACCTGTTGGTCTCTGCCCCGTCCGGGGAGGGCGCTCTTGAGTGTGCGGTGGAGCTGGTGCAGTGGTGTGTCTTCTGGTCGAATGTCCACGACGTCCATGTTGTCTGTGGTGCTTTTTGGCTCCACCAGCCAGGAAGCGCACGGCTCGGCCAACGCCGCCTCGAACTTCCTCACGAACTTGAACAAAGTCCTGAGAGCATCGTTATATTTTTTTTTTTTTAAAAACTGAACATATATTACTACATATATAGTACTGGAATACACCAGCTTTTGATTCCCCAGAAAAATTGACAAATAACAAACAAAATGTAAGAATAAACGGTTTATTGTGTAGTTTTTACACAATTCTATTTACTTTCTTATTTAAAAGGTGGAAAGTGTTTCTGTTGCTCCGTCACCTGCAGCAGAAACTAAATGAAAACAATGGATTTGTCTAAACTAAATCCTAAACTTGAGGTTTTTTGGGTTTCCTCACCTGTGTGTTTTTTCCACAGACTGTTTAATAGCCCAAAAGCTGACATCATTCCACTTGGAGATCTTCACAAAGTCCTGCATACAAAGAAAAAAAACAAGTCTCCTGTTTAATGCAGTAAAACTGAAGCAATAGCAATATCTTTAATGTAAAAGAAAAAAAAACTTTCTTTAATGATTAATAGGTTTTCCCACAGTACAGCGGTTAAAAAACGGTTTATTTAATCTTGACTTGCCTTGAGCTCTTTTTCGACGGGGGCTCTGAGCTGCGTGATTCTGGCCTGGACGCTGTCAGAGAACTGGGTGTAATACTGGTGTAGGTTCCACAGCAAACTACACAGCGAGGCTGAGAGAGAGAAAAACGTGGAGTTTTTAGCCAGCGGTCGTATGAAATGTGAACGAAGTACCTCAAATTGATCACATGAACCGTAAACATCTCTAGGTTAGGTCATGTTTTACACACAGCGCGTGGACAAGCGATCGGCGACTGAACACTGTATCTGTTCGGCGTCGAACAGATACAGAAACCTTGGATGTTGGCGTTTGAGGCAAATAGTAAAATTACAAGAATTTACACGCCGACGTTTGACCTCATTGATGTGAAACATGCCGTTATTTAAAGCGGAGTCGTGTTGTATTTATCCAATCATTATTAAAGGTGCGGTGCACGATGTTTGAAAGCCGATGTTGACATTTGAAATCACCTAAACAAACACGCCCCTAACCCATATGGGTGTCACCCCTGTTTTATAGCTCCGCCCCACACATACATACGTAACCCAGGCAACTATCATGGCGGAACCTGCTGGGGCGGCTGGCCGAGGGGATATTTTTATCAGTAAATGAACACAATGAGTAATACTATGGTAATACAGATGTGTGTTTGTAGTACTGTGTGTTGTACTGTGAAAGGTTTAGCTCCGATTCACACTCTCTCCGCCGCATATTGACAAGACACGCCCCTTTCTGCTCATTGGCTACACGTTTGTTTTGTTAGTCGGCCCGACTCGGTTTTCTGAAGCGTTTCTCAAACATCGTGCACCGCACCTTTAAGCCAGGACTGATTGTTAACCCTGGGCTAAATGAAGAACAAGCAGGAAGGAAGCAGTCGCTCACCGTGACCGTCTTGTTTGGGAGCCAATAGTACATGGCAGTGGAAGGCAAGCAGCATGGACAGGCGTGTGTGAAATTCACCCAGCGTGGATCCCTCCATAAAGCCCTGCAGTGTGGATGAAACCGAGGGCAGGGGCAACTCCTTCACACCTCCGTCCTTTACGTCTGAGGGCAAAATGACAAAAACAGGAAAGAAATAAATAAATCTGGTTCAGTTGGAAGACTCAAGATATAGCATTAAACAAAAAAAATTGTAGCCACGTGAACTGATAGACAGACACTGTGAAATTGTACCGGGTTTGCTGTCGGTCCTTTTCTCCTGCAGATCTCTCTCGATCAGCTGGTAGATGGAGAACCAGTGCTTGTTGGAGTTCTCTGTGTGACGCCTCAAAGCGTTATCCAGACTGCTTGACCAACAACTGCAAACACACACCAACTTAAAATCAGCGATGCTGTAGTGATCGGGTGGCGCTGACAGATCATTCCAAAGTAAAGAGTTGGTCGATAAGATGGATAGAACATGAACGAACCAGACCGGTGTCTCTAATCTGAACACGACCAAATGTGCAGGAAAATCAGAGCAATTGATCTAAACTACAATTTCATTCAAGATCGTCTGCTGGGTACAAAAAAAAAGTCCTGAATTGATACGGGAATGTTTTGTACATACTTAAGCTCCAGTTTCCTCCACTGGATGATGAGCTGTGTGATGGGCTCCAGCTCGTTCCTCAGAGACACAGAGCGACTGGCGTTATTCTCCCAGTCCTGAAAGGGGGGGGGGGGGGAGAGAGAGAGAGAGAGAGAGAGAGAGAGAGAGAGAGAGAGAGAGAGAGAGAGAGAGAGAGAGAGAGAGAGAAATGAGACCAAACAGAGTGCGTTTGTGTGTTGATCATGTTTGCTATTATGAACGTATTGATTCTACATGTGTGTCGTCAGATACATTACAAACGTCTCGTGTCCTCACCTGTGATTTGCTGAGTAAGATCTCCAGCCCATTCAGGAACTTGGCCAGTGGGCTGGACAGACTGAACCCCAGGATCCTCTCGACCACCACAGTGATCTGAGAACCATCATAAATAACATTGCATCAATAAGCACACCAAACAATCCGGTACGTTCTCTGTTTAGATCCTCATCTCACCTGCACCAGTGCCGGGTGTTCGGGCCAGTCTTCTAGACGCCGGCGAACGGCACGGGCCAGCTGCTGGATGGCAGGAAGGCACAACCGAGCCTGGCACATATTTGGCTCCCGGTAGAAGTCGTACGGTCCTTCGTTCTGGAGGATGAGGCCCGCAGGACCTCCGGAGCCACGGACCGTGTTCTGCAGCACGGAGCTGAGCAGCAGTTGGGATCCCGTCAGCTGAGGGTCCAGTTCACAGTCTGGTGAGAGACAAGCATACAGAAACTCAGCGTTAGGACACTGACAACATATAACTGACCTTCGGATTGTGACCATACTCTCCACGTTATTTCCTTACCCATTAGATGATAGAAGCGAGCTATTAAAGGTGCAGTGATCTGGTAAGATGAGACCAAAGCGCTCAGGTGGTCTTTGCTCCGGTTGCTCGGGGGATTTGACTGGTACCACAGTGACTGTGCGAAGCCCAGGCACAGTTTCTGATGCACCTGAACGACGGTGTTCTGGCAGCTGGACACTTGGAAGACACTGTTATCTTTGGACTCTGTTTCGCCATCACATTCTTCATCATCCTCGATAATGATTGGCTGCTCCAGACTGGGTTCTGAGGTGACGTCAGCAAAATCCTGAAAAAAAAAGAAAAAAAAAAGGTCGATTTATTATTGATTTCGATGCTAAACAGCAGGTAACTCGTTCACAAGTGAATCAGGGAGGTTGTGATGTACAGTGAGTTGTTCTAGGTGTTGCTCACTTTGTGGTAGGTGGGGAAGGAGCGCCTGAAGTCGCGTTCCTCCTGCTGCTCCTCACTAAGACCTCCTCCGTGTAGTTTAGAGCGACTACGATACAAACTGGCCTCCTTCTGCTCTTTCTCCCTTGCTCTCCTCTCCTGCTCGTCCCACTCGTTCACCAATGCCTGAATGAGCACGGAGACGCAAGCATGTTTACACAAACGCCATCCAAAACAACCCACAAAAAAAAAAAACAATTATTACTCTGGTGTTGTAGCATTTAAAAGTATTTGTTAAATCTCAAAATAGATCATTTCTCTCTGGGATTAGCTCACATACTCACTTGACACACGTGTCGGAGTAGAGTTTGTGCCTCTGTCCCAAGCTCTCCTGCACTTATTGCATGGCTTTGCAGGCACAACAGAGCGCTGAGCAGTAACGTGACAGGCTCTGGGACCACGCGGGTCACTTCAGAGTCAGGAAGCACCTTCCCCAGTCCTCTAAGCGTGTCCATGCATGTCCGAGAGCACAGGTATTGGGCGCGCTCTAGCGCAGACGTCAGTGGCGGTGCAGGAAAAGCCAGCAGCGTAGAGACGAGACGCGGGAGACCTGGCAGTGCAGTCAGCGTAGACGCCACTTGCGAGGCCAGAAGACGCATACCGTGCTGCAGCTGAAGAATAGCTGAGCGTAAAGGCACCACGACGTCCGGGTACAGCGGGTACTCATCGGACAGGCGCTGAGCGAAACGCTGCTGGGATGCCTGCCACACGGCTTCTTCCTTTAAAAGGCCCTGGATGCCTGGTCGGGATTTGGGGCCAGAGCCCTGCAGGGCCTTGAGCAGGTGTGACAGCAGGTCTCCCACTGCTGCTGGCTGCCCAATGCTGCACAGGTAGTGCTGGAGCTCCTGATACAGGCGTCCGTACTGCGGCTCGGCCGGCCGGCATGCCTGTTTACGCCCGAGCTCACAGATCTGTTCTTTAACCTGCTGCATGCGGATCCACAGGTACCTGCCCCACACACACACGATGCACAAACACACTTAGGGCACCAAATTACAAGTTACACAATGATACTCAAAGAGAAATCATCAGTGTTATTAAACATTTTACACTATTTCAATCAGTCCATTTTGATTAATTCTATTGTTTTATAATGCAGTTTCTAAAACCCTGAAAGGATTCAGGTAGAATCCTACCTGATTCTGGGATGTTGGAAGACGTCGGTGGTGCTGCTCTCTTCAAGATGAACCCCTGTGAGCAGCTGCGAGGACAGACTCCGCCCATTCCATTCGTCTTGAAGTAAAGAAAGCTGAGGGAGAATAAACTCCTATTTAGACAGACTAAATAAACGAGGTTGGGGTATCTTTTGTAAAAGGCTGTTAAGCTTGACTCACCTCATCTTGTGCGTATTTGAGTTTGTAAGCCCTCTTTACTGCCGGGTCAAATATTGTCTGCGGAACCCAAACTTGTATCTGCAGCAGGCCCATGTTTACCCAGAATACCCCAGACCGGGCCAGCTGGACTGTATCACACGCCCGGTTATGGGAGAACTGGGTTAAGCAAGTCACTAATGTCTCCAGGAAGCCTTCTGGGAGAAGGTTTTCAGGCAGGCCTTCTCGGAGGGCGACCTGAATGCCCTTCGCTGCTCCGATGGGGTCCTCGCCTTCAATGAGCGCATCGCAGGATTCCGCATAGCTCTCCTGTAACCCTGGAGACAGCAGGTCAGAGAGAGCGTGCAACTGACGGCACAACACCAGGCCCTGCAACCTGCGGTCTGTTAATCTACAGAGAAGGAATAAAGATATTCGTCATACACAAAACCTTCTTAGAAATTATTGAGAAGATATTTTCCAAATGATATTTAAAAATAAATGTACACGTTTCTACCTGAAGTCGGCGAGTTCGGACATGGCCAGGTTGTCCCACAGCACGGCGCTGAGATCCTGGAGCTGCCCGATCCTCTCTCTCCACTCGCCCAGCGTCACCCGTGATGACGTCAGGAAGGAGGAGCCTGATGGGTCCCAACGCCCGCCCACTTCGCTGCTGCTCAAAACTCCCAGCACGCATCTGGACCACACGGCTCGGCTCAGCATGCCTGGACCCTGCGTATAAGACGTTACGACACTTCTATAGCAAACGCAACCAAGTGTTTTGAAAAATAAATACAAGTAAAATAAGTAAATGACAGCAGCCCCCCACCACCACACACACACACACACACACACACACACACCGTATCCGAGGGCCCCAGTAGCGATCGGAAGCTCTTCTTTGTCTCTTCGTCTGGATTCAGAGGGCTCCATTTCAGCCAGCGCTCAGGATCTGTGGTCACACTGCCACTCCAGAGCGCTGCCAGTGTCTCGGAAAGCAGCTCACACCACACTAATGGCAGCTCCTCTACAGGCTGAAGAAAGCGAGGTCATCGGGAATAGAATATTAACAGCATTAATGTAATCTCTTACGCATTATATAAAAGTGGCAGTAAATTACGCAGAAGTCATTTGTGCACACCCGCTTTGTGTTGAGGAGGAACCAGAGTGGCTGAAGCAGACGGATGTTCATTGGCGTGGACTGCATGCAGAAGCGCAGGTGGTTGGACAAGGATCTTTGTAGATCTTCCTCCTCAATTTTACTCCCTCTGTGGAACAAACGGTGAGGCAGAAACGCCGTACATAAATTACACAATGTAATGAAACAAGAGACCAGGGCTAAGACGCACCGATCGTAAACATCAGGTGGAATATTAAAGCCCAAACTAAACTGGAATCTCACATCATACCTGTGTGTGACGGACTGGTGTAGGAGATCTGCGGTCACTTTCATCTGGTTGAGGATAGCGAGTTCCTCCAGCACAGGCCAGAGCTGAGCCCTGCGAGCCAGCCTCAGTAACAGCTCGCGGTCTGGACCTGCGCCGTCGCACACGTCCTCCTCATTCTCAGCTTCAGAGAGTGAACCCAGCAGTCCGCAGGAGGCCATGTGTCCCTGCTGCTGATTCACACACGTACGTAATCTCTCCAGCACACCTGAAAGTTCCAGACTTTTAGAAATCAAATGCAATGTGCAAAAGTTCAAATTAAATAACACACCCAAAGGACTTACCGGTACTCATCGGATCGAGAAGAAGGTTAGCCTGCAGGACCAGACCCCAGCCTTCCAGAAGCGCTTCCTTGCAGTCTATTCTCATGGCGACGCCCCGGAGGCGGGCCACTCCCTGTTTCCACAGCGACGGGGTTCTGTCACTCAGGCACAAGTCCCTGACATCGAGAGCCTTGCTGAAGAGGCGGAGATGGGCGGAGCATTCGGCCACGCTCTCCAACTGCAAAAAAACGGCACATCCGTCACTTTCACGGTCACGTAGTTTATTTAACAAAGTTACCTCACATTCCGTACCTTAAATGGAAGAGGCTTGCCCAGAGTTTTCTGAATGCTCTTTAGTGCCAGCGCAACTGACACTGAGCTTGAGAGTGTATTCTGGATCGTGGTGGAGATGGTTTGTAGCTCTTGCTGCCCTCTGCAATACACACGATGATTCGTTTTTTTTTTTTTAAAAAGAGATTTGCTCAATAAATAAATAAAAATAAGGCAGCCTCCAACAGAGTGCCATTATAATTAAATTCTCACTCGTAGTCTCCGTCGCCCATCAGGAGCTGGGGTAGCCGTAGTACCAGGTGTTTGTGGACCCACTGCCAGTGCAGAGAGAGCACACAGATGCCACGGCTGTCCGCTGGCAAGGAGTTACACACGTTCCAGAAATGGTCCCTCCACTGGAGCAGCTGCAGAATCTGCACAAACCATAACATAAGAGTTTTAACCTGCTAGTAAACACACACTCACTCTCACACACTCACTCACTCTCACACACTCACTCACTCACTCACTCACTCACTCACTCACTCACTCACTCACTCACTCACTCACTCACTCACACACTCACACACTCACACACTCACACACTCACACACTCACTCACTCACACTCACTCACACTCACTCACTCACACTCACTCACTCACACACTCACTCACTCACACACTCACTCACTCACACACTCACTCACACACTCACTCACACACTCACTCACACACTCACTCACACACTCACTCACTCACACACACACTCACACACACACTCACACACACACTCACACACACTCACTCACACACTCACTCACACACACTCACACACACACTCACACACACACACACTCACACACACACTCACACACACACTCACACACACACTCACACACACACTCACACACACACTCACACACACACTCACACACACTCACACACTCACACACACTCACACACTCACACACACTCACACACACTCACACACACTCACACACACTCACACACACACACTCACACACACACTCACACACACACTCACACACACACTCACACACACACTCACACACACACTCACACTCACACACACACTCACACACACACACACTCACACACACAACGACGGATTTGTGGAATCTTAGTACAGGCAAAATAATATTAACGTTCCAGCACTGTATGCCAAGGTGAGCACGCTGTGTGTGTGAGTGTGTGTGTAAAGAGGGAGAAAGAGAGGAAAGAGTCTCTCACCTCAAACATAAGGTGGTCTGAAATGTTCGGCTGGTCTGTCTGTACGGCCTGCAGCACGAAGGAGTCCCACAGGTCAAAGAAAGAGCGCAGGTGCACCAGGACCGGATGGGGTAACTGTGCGATATCTACCGTTCCTTTAGAAACACAAAGCAGAGCGTAAAAGCCGAAAAAATAAGTAAATAATTGAATCCGGATTGTTGAACTGAAAACTGGATAAAGATCCTTGTTATTTGGAGCAGTCGTGTTTAGATGGTGTGTGCACTGAAGAAACAGTATTTCAAACAGTAAATTCATTTGTACAACTTAAACAGCATTAAGAGATATTAGATTTTACCATTTACATTTATGGTAAATAGGCAGACGCCCTAAATCCAGAGCGACTTACGTTACACAACCGAGCACTTCGAGGGTTAAAGGTTGGACCGAAAAACAAAACAAATAAAAAACTAACGTGTAGCCAATGAGCAGAAAGGGGTGTGTCTTGTCAATATGGGTGGCGAAAGTGCTCAGTGTGCATTAGCAGAAAGTATTGACTCGGGAAACATGTGACCAACTTTACTTAAGACGCCGAGGCGCTTTTTTCCTTCTCGATAGGTGAGTAACGTTGGTTTTGTTTTGTTACACAGAACTAATATATGCCTTTGTCCTTTACATGATTATGCTTGTGTGTCATTTTTGCTTGTTTGTTTATCTGCAGTCGTATTGTTCTTCCCTTCAGCTATGATAAAGACACATTTCTTTCCAGTAGTTGCCTGGGTTACGTATGTATGTGTGGGCGGAGCTATCGATACAGGGGTGGGATCCATTTGGGTTAGGGGCGTGTTTGTTTTGGTGATTTTATATCTGGACGTTGGCTTTCAAACATCGGAGACCCCACCTTTAAGGGCCTTGCTCAGGAGCCCAGCAGTGGCTTCGATAGACCAACGCTTTAAGCACTAATATGTTAATACTGATGCTAATACAATGGAAATATGGAAAACTTTGTTTTTCTTTAATTAAGCTTGTACTGAAGTACCTTTAGAAAAGGCAGTGGCCAGTCTTAGAGCGCTGTTACTGGCTGATGCATTTCCTGTGTTGTTGCATATAGCTGCTCTCTCCTCTCGGTCCATCAATATTATGATCCTGAAAAATTATAGAGGAAAAAAAAATTATTCTTCTACTCAAATTCAGGCTGTTCAAAGCTTACGATTAGATCTGTGTTTTCTCATTCCATCTAAATATATACAAAGCTAGAAACGAACCTGTTGGCGACAGCATACAGAGCCTCCATAAACTCCATACATCGCTCCTCATCCTCAAAGTTACAGGTGTTAGCCAAGATGTCCAGGTACTGTTTGTTCCAGCGCATGTCTACGAGGATCCTGTAGTCATCTGAGGACAGGAATAAGGACTTTTGCGTGTTGTACATGTTTTATTATGGCTTTATTAGAGACTGTGTACACGTGTGTGTAGGTACCTGTGCTGTGGGGTTGAATTTGCTCGGTCAGGTATTTGCCTTTCCCAACAAGTTTGCTGTTGAAGATGGCTTTGAGAGCCTGATTCCCAGCCTCCAGCTGAATCAGCGCCGCTTCTGTGCACACACACACACACACACAATCATACTACTATGATTATCTCAAAAAGCTACTTTCGCATCACAAATGATGCATTTCAGAGGGCATCCGAAAATAGGACCTTAAAGGGGCGGTATGTAGTTTTTAGATTAGAACAGAAATGAAAGATGAGACATTTCCGCTCTCCCTTCATAAAACAAAGGACAGTGGCAGAGATCATTTCTGGGCCAGAAAAATGTAATCTTATTTAATTATTGGGCTTTAGAGTTTTTCAAGGTATCTGTTTTCAAGGCCTTTTTTTATCACTAACCGCACCTTTAAGTATTCAAAAGTAAAAAGAAAAACTCTTTAAGGAACACAACAAAGTTATAATTGGCTTATTAATAGTTCTAGAGCTCTGATGATGTACCTGGTACATGTTTGTAGCTTTTGGCGAGGTGCGAGAGCCAGCTGGTACGCAGGACCCAGTCACTGTGGGAGGCTCTCTCAGTCAGGATCCTCACCGCTGTGGGGAGGAGCTGCTGTGCATCGCTGATGCTGTCGCCTGCCCCGCATTCTGGAGAAAACTGCAGGCTTTCCAACGCTGTGCTGCTCTGCATCACCCTCTGAAAGTCGGTCAGGCTCAGCGGGCGAGTCCTGTGTGCATACATGAACGTAGGTTTACTCACACTGACACGCTGAAAGATGACGGTGAGAAGATGTTTGCTGGAATGAAGCCCAAATAATAAACGTTATTGCTGTGGGATTGCAAAGTGTGACTGTATGTGTCAGACCTCTTGCTGTGAAGGCTGAGCTTGTTCAGACAGTAGAGGAGAACCTGGCCGTCTCGCTGGACGCCGGAAAAGCACGAGTCCTCTGTACACTGCAGGGCAGAAGGCACTCGATCTGGCCAAACACCTGCACACAACAGCCCACTGCCCCATTCTTCTGAGTCCAACACCGCCAACTGCCTCTCTATCAGCTCCTGAGCCAGCTGAGGAAAAAAGAAAGGATGAGAATGCAACATCGAGCCATGACTCACACGGTAGGTCCAGTATGTGACCGTATTGTGTGTGTGTGTGTGTGTGTGTGTGTGTACACACCTTTTGGTTGGCGTTTGTGCGCTGACAGAGGACATACGCCTCTCCGCATGCCTGCAGCATGGCGCTGGGCAGATCCACACCTCTCTGCAGCTGACTGGACAACAACGCAGCTGCATGTAGCAGGGATGACGCCGAGGATGAAGGGGAGTCTGGGAACACAAACAAACACCTTTTACAGTTTCTGATATACTTTAGAAGCCATTTTGTACAATCACAATCGTGTGAAGGGAATTTTCACACTGAAGTGCTCATTTCTAAGCGCTCACCCCAGATGGCGGACTTGATCTCGGAGTGAACGGACCTCAGTAGGTCACAAACGCAATCTCCAGTTACTCCCATAGTGTGCAAGATGGTCTTCAGGTCCAGCGAGTCCCAACATACTCCCTCGTTCTCTCCTGGGATGTAGATCTCCACACCACGGTTCCTCATAGCTCGGGAGATCTCTCCATGTGCAGGGTCCATGGTGAGGAACAGCCTGGAGGTGACAGAGGAGGAAAATAAAGTAAATAGACGATTAAATTTGTAGTTTTTTTTCCTCAGCCAGGATGTTGGTAAAGGTATCATCTATGTATGTACCTGAAGTTAGGGTGTGGAGTGATGCTTTGGGTTGTTCCGTCTATGACCCCACGCTCGTTAATGGTCAAAGACCCGCCCGGTTCCAGGAGAGCGTTCAGCCGATCCAGCACAGATGGGCTACAAACGGAATAAAACATTTGAATGGTGCAATTTTTAGAAAATAACCAACCCGATAATAATTAAAAGTGAAGCATGGTGGTGGTAGCAGCCACAGGTCACGGTGGCTAAAAGTAATACATCAATTTGTACTCAATAACGTTAAAAATAACGAACCAGATCTACTCTGGTAGACCTGGTGATTATTAAAGCAGCAGTTTATAACCTGCAGAAGTTGACGTTGTCCATAAGCAGCCAGTCTCCAGCCTGAAGAGCCTGAACCAACGTTCCATCCAGCCATTCGAAACCGCCGTGACTCCAACCGTCCTCCATCTGCGCCAAGCGCTCCTTCAGCAGCGTGAAGTCCATCTGTAGCTTCGACATGTCTGCAGCGGCAGAACACATGATTAAAAGGTTAAATGACTTCGGCGCTTCCGCAGCACCTGAATTTTCACGCCTGAATTCTAGGCGTTTGATGTTAACGTGTCGTACCAACTTTTTCTGCTGTACCTGTAAAGACCTTGAGCTTGGTGTTAAGTTTGTGCAGCAGCACAATGATGACCTCTAGCTTGTTCAGAGCCTCGAACGTCACGGTTCCGTCAGCCGTGTCGAGTCCTTCGTCCTTCAGCCAGCGACGGAAAGTGCTCCACGTGCTCAGAAGGAACTCGGTGTCCTGAACCGCCCCATCCAGAGACATAAGCCCTCGCCGGGTCACCATGGCAACCACGTAGTCCATGCTCTCCAAGACCTGCTGCCATGGCCGGATGATGTCCACCTGAGGAAGAAGAAAAACGTTAGTGTCGGATACAAGGTACGGCAGAGTGGAATTTTTCTCTGGATCGGACTTCGGACCTGTTCGAACCCGCCCAGGAGTTCGGTAGTGTCCATGGCGCTGTTCATAGCCATCACCCTGAGCCTGTGTCCGGTTAACAAGGCTAAAAGGTGCACCAAACTGCTCTTCCCACTGGCACTGGGACCAACCAGTATGGCCATCCAGCCCATCTTGACGCATTTCATTAAAGATTCCAGAGGCCGCAGGGTTTGGTGAGTAATCGACAGAGGAGGGTCCAAGACGATCGGAGCTCCACCGCTGCGCTGGAGTACCGATGAGCCCACCTTCACAACGTGAAGAGAAAACGGTTCGACGTGATCCAGTAAAGTTAATAATTCTTGTGACATGGAAACGGATTAGATGTAAATACTAACCTGCAGATTCAGAGGAGTGATGTGGAACTGCCTGGAGCCTAAGTGAGGGTCAAAATCTTCAGCAAACACCTTCCTGAACACAGAAAGCACCTGCAACAACAAAACACACACACACAATTATACCACAGTCCAAACTTTATGCGCCGATTTGTCCGTATAAATACGAGTGGACATATGAGCTACCTGAGCCTTATCTGCCTCCGTCCTCATCCGGTCTGCGTACACCAGTCCGACGTGCTGACCCGGGTTATAGAAGGCTGGTGATTGGTCGGTTTGCATCAGCTGACACCAGCGGAAGAGGTCTCGCAGGTTGAACTCCCACGGTCCTCCTTTCTGACCCCATTTCCTCTCTACTGCCACATCGGTCACAAGCTGAGAAGACGAGAAAGACAAGGAGTAGTTCTATGTAAATGTGTGAATTGTTGACTGAATGGTTTAAAATACAGAGGAACCTGAAGAGGGAACCTGCACCATTACAAAATAATAACAAATAGTTTTTATTCTGATGTCGGAACAACGTGAATTTAATAAAGTTTTAAATCTTGAATAATTAAGATTTATTTCCATAAAATATTGATAATAAATTAAAATAAGTGCATATATATTTAATTTAATTAATCATCACATTTTTATTGATCCGGTTTCATATGACAATGCATAAAAAGCAAAAAAAAATTAGATTCGATTTAGATTTCTTTCCCTTTTTTTTATTATTTTAATCTCACCTTGTCGCTGAACTGAACCATTTTAGAGATGATCTGCTCGCTGATGTTTGGAAAGATGGCATTACCGATGAACTGCATATCAGCGCTGGTGAGCTGGTCCACATAGACCTGCAAGAACCAGATTAAACATCAGATCAGAAATAATATGGGGGGAAAGAAAAAAAACCTAAGAAGTAAAAGAAAGGGGTTTATTTTTAGTCATGAGGGATCCACACCTGTGTAAACCTGTTGAGGAAGGACTTGGGTAGACCTTTGCGACCTCCTCCTTGTGTGAAGGGGTTCTGGCAACCAAAGATCTTGGTTTTCTCATGCTGGACTTGGAAACGCATGCTCAGTTCCGGGATGTAGATTTCTGCTCTGTGGTCAAAGCAGGCGTTCAGTCCCTCCAAGACCGACTGCGAGGCCAAGTTCAGCTGTGAGGCAAAGACGGCAAACACACAGAAACGCTCTCAATACAATATACGTCAATGCAGCGGACGCTGAAATAGCGGCTGAGCGATGAGCACGCGCGTATAAAAAGGTCACTCGCGTTGTTGTAGTGCAAGCTCTTCATAGTTACACCTCATGACGTTACCTCATCTAGTACGATCCAATGCCCAGCCTTTAGAGCAGCCAGGAGAGGCCCATCGCACCATGCAAACTCTCCTCCTTTACCGCCCTCCACTGGAAGATCTGTTCCAAACAGGTCTGTAACATCCTGAACAAATAGAACAAAAAAAAAAAGTATGCAGTTACATAAACCCATCATGTGCATCTCCGACCACAAAAGTATCGTTATCAAACTGAGGAGTTATTTGCACTGAAGAGATTCAACCAAAGAAGTGTGTACGAACACAGACATTTTGAAAAGTTCAATTATTTATTTAGTAACGTTATTAGTTATTATGCTACTCTGACTGGACAAACGTGGAGAAAACTACAAAGTTGCCCTGTAAACCGCTACATGGAGAAACATGATGGTGGTAGCATCATATGGACAGTTAACATTGGAATCTCTTGGTTGTTTCTTTACATGATTGTATAAATATTCTCTCTCTTAAAGGTGGGGTCTCTGTTTGAGAAATGCTTCAGAAAACTGAGTCGGGACGACAAACTAAACAAAAATCAAAACAAACGTGTAGCCAATGAGCAGAAAGGGGCGTGTCTTGTCAATGTGGGCGGAGAGAGTGTTCAGTGCGCATGTGTGACATTAGCAGAAAGCGGTTTTAACATTGACATGGAGGATAAAAACAAAGAAAGAAAGTGAAGAAAGGTTTACGATAAGGTAAGAAGTAGGACGTGTTAATATAGGATCAGCTTTCCAGCTCTGGAGAGAACTGAAGGAGCAGGAAGTTGGTCACATATTCACAGATTGGAGTTTCCTGAGTCAATAACTCCTGAGCTAAACACTGTTACTACACAAATAACACATCTTTTCTATCGTAGTAATGTAGAGACGCAGCTACAACCGTGTTTTGTGTAGTAACAGCGTTTAGCTCAGGAGTTATTGACTCGGGAAACTCCAATCTGTGAATATGTGACCAACTTTACTTAAGACGCCGAGGCGCTTTTTTCCTTCTCGATAGGTGAGTAACGTTGGTTTTGTTTTGTTACACAGAACTAATATATGTCTTTGTCCTTTACATGATTATACTTGTGTGTCATTTTTGCTTGTTTGTTTATCTGCAGTCGTATTGTTCTTCCCTTCAGCTATGATAAAGACACATTTCTTTTTATTATTTGCCTGGGTTACGTATGTATGTGTGGGCGGAGCTATCAATACAGGGGTGGGACCCATTTGGGTTAGGGGCGTGTTTGTTTTGGTGATTTTATATGTCGACGTTGGCTTTCAAACTTCGGAGACCGCACCTTTAAGTGACTTTTGGATGACAGCCTCCTCTGGGATTCAATAGCATACTGTGGGGTACTTAAAGTCTGGGCTAGTGTTTATTTTAACCCTTTATTTAATAGGTAGTAAATCATTTTACAAACTATACTGATCCCTACCCACATTTCAATATAATGGGATATTTTTATCTAGATTTCAAGTTAAGTTCTCGTAAGGAAAATATGTATAAAAGCAACTGTCGTGGAAAAATAAATACTTGAGTGAACTTTATTTCCACAAATAATTTGCGTACTGTCTGTTCAGAGAGGTTGATTCTGATGAGCTGGTTCCCAGAGGCCTTTGCGAGCGCAGCCACCAGACTGGTCTTGCCCACTCCGGGTGAACCTTCCAGCAGGACGGGTCTCTGGAGCTTTAACGCCCGTAAGATCCTCATGGTATTCACTGCTGTTGTGCCTGCACTCAGGGTGTAGTCCAACAGACTGCGGCTTTCGCTCTCAGGATCTGTGGAACGAAATGATTCTGTTAAGCAACTGTACAACAACAACGACAGCACCGATTGTATAAGTTGAAGCTTGCTAGATAAAATGAGATCTAGAGTATGGAGCATTGCTCACTAGCTACAATGTAGAAGGGCTCGATGCCAAAGAAGTCGTCCCCCCAGCGTGCCTCTCTGACCAGGCTGGTGTCGTAAACTCTCAGAGCCTCCTGCATCTTCTCGTCTAGTTTACTGATCCTGCGGAGCTTCGTCTCCAGAAAAGACAGACACGCCTTCCTCACCGTCGCTACGTTCTCTGCTGCTGAGACTGTTGTCCCTGAGGACCAGGAAGCACCAGATTATTACTCAGACAGACAATCAAAACATATCGTCGCTGTCGGGCGGAAACCTCGTATGTCCAAATTTTGTCAATTTCATATTTTTTCACATATCGATGCTATTGGTCAGTCCCCACGTGGGTCTGTTATTTTTACAAGTTATTAACCAATCTAAAGTCTTGAAAATAGCTTGAGCGCAAATCTCATAACTCCATTGGACACTTCAACTGTCCACCTCTTCCTCACTCTGCTGGAGAGCTTCACGGCATATTTCTCCTCAAGAAGAGTCGCAACGAATCAACACGTCTTCTGAGGTAAATGTCTTCAAAACACTGGGCTCAAAGAAAAAAAAAATCTTGACCCCCGCTAGTTCTGGTGCTCGTCTGAGGACAGGAATTTAGCGCAAGACAATCCACTGCAACGCGGACTAAACCCTGTGCACTGCAGATAAGGTACGGCGTTTTTTTTAATTTCCT
The DNA here is from genome assembly GCF_030014155.1 of Tachysurus vachellii. Taxonomy (NCBI): domain Eukaryota; kingdom Metazoa; phylum Chordata; class Actinopteri; order Siluriformes; family Bagridae; genus Tachysurus; species Tachysurus vachellii. The sequence continues at coordinate 4,141,435 of NC_083471.1, read as the reverse complement.
GAAAAATAACGGTTTTGGAGATACGAGGATTCCGCCTGACAGCGACAATATGCAATACAGGACAGGAAATTAGCAGCAGGACGATCAACAACATGCTTAAAATAAGTCTGTCTTCTTCATTGCTTGCTACAAAAGTTCAATTTGTGATTAAAAGGTATAAATTTGTTCCTTGAAGTCTGTAGATTTGCTCAGATTTGAAGCTCAATATCTATAGAACAGAGAAAACTGATTGCACACAATTAACTTTTAACTAAAAACTAAAAAATTTGTTCTTCTTTGTTGTATTTTATTCCCACGTCTACAAACTTCGATTCATGCTTAATTTTACACATAAATTAATACATATAATATATACATATGTAAAAAAGGGTTAGATGAACATTATTCTAGACAACAACCTGATCCGATGCCATCGATGTAAATGAGGCAGGCGGCATGGATGAAGGCGGTGACCGTATCCAGCCTCTGGTCCCACTCCGGCTCCTGCGTCTCCTCCACACCCATGAAGCTGGTCTCGTGTCGATCCTCATCCTTCTCGCACACGGCATTCAAGAAGTCCACCCATGACAGGATGTCCCTCACACTTAGGATACATCGCCTGCCAAACTCCTGACTGGTGAGCCAGTCGATGAAGTCTAACATGAGCTCGGCGATGTCTTTGCCTTGAGACGAGAGAACGGTTGAGATTCATTAAAATGAGCCGTCAAACTCGGGACGATACAGAAACCGGTCAAACACTGAACTGTCCAATACTCGTCCCTCGAGTCCTGCTCCCACCTTGATGGTCATGTTGGTCTAAGGAAAGCCCTGCTCGCAAGTTGTGCTGGATGATCTTCATTAGATCGCTGCGGCTGTTAGACTGAGGACACCAGATCTCGGTGAACCTGTTCCTCAATGCTGGTGAAAGCTGGACGTACAAAAAAAAGTTATCTTTTAAGTACAAAATAAAAGAGCGAACTTTCTCCTAAATCAGAAAAAAAAATTAAACAAAAGGGAGTCGGTTTCTGATTCTGAATAAAACCTCTTTCTTCCCGAAGTCTCCGCCGGGGTTCATCGTGGCAACCAGTCGAAATTTCTTCCCGGCGATGAGGAGTTCGACGTCGTCGTCGTCGCCGCTTCCTTTCTCCGCCAGCACCAGAGATTTCTCTGTCTCCAGTACGCTGCAGAAGGGAAAAATTTGTACACAAGCTGAGCAGGAGAAAACGAAGGCAAGGTGTCTGATTACGGATGTGTGTGCGCACGTTTCACCGACCTGTTGAGTCTCTCCAACACAGAGTCGTCAGCCAGTGAGATCTCATCCATCAAAAACACTCCATCCTGTTTCATAGCAAGCACCAAGGGTCCATCACGCCATTCGAACAAACGCCCGTCTTCGGATTCCGACTGGTAATAAAAACAAAAAAAATTAAAAAATCCAGACAAACTAGACGATCACACGGGTTTATAATAAATAGCAAATACTTCGATTTATCCGGACAGAACTTTGTCTATCAGTGCTCGTGTGCGTCCTACCTGCCGTGTTCCGGTGTGTCGGACGGGCCGTAAACCGCCCAAGAAGTCAGAGGTCTCCATGTGCAGGTGGCAGTTCACAGCGAAAAACTTCTGTCCAGCAAGAGCAGCAAACAGCTGGCATACTGTAGTCTTACCACACCTAAAGAAACCAATACTTTACCTCTCAACTATATACAAATATAAATATGAAATGTTCCCAAAGCACATTTGAGTCATGGAACCTTTTTAAAATGGTTAATAAAGCTGTAAAAAATGTAAAAAACATGAAAAAAAAAACAAAAACAAAAACAAATACGGTGACGTCAATCAAGTAGCTAGAGATAATTTATTTTTTACCCAGTATCGCCAACCAGCAGGACAGACTCTCCAAAACGAAGTGCGCGGCCCACCAGCACGGCGAGCCTCCTCATTCCTTCGGTCCAAACCACATGACCAAACTCCTCAGGCATGCCAGCGATGCTAGCCACAAATGGACCTGCCAATCACACACACACACACACACACCTTAGTGACGGATAAAAAACAAAATTCGTCATCATCCAATAACCAACTGGGCTTCACTTAAAGGTGGGGTGCGTGATGTTTGCTTTTTTCGCTTTTGGTTTTTATCCGCCATGTCAATGTTTCAATGTGCACTGAACACCCTCTCTGCCGCATATTGACAAGACACGCCCCTTTCTGCTCATTGGATACACGTTTGTTTTGTTTGTTGGCCCGACTCAGTTTTCTGAAGCATTTCTCAAACATCGCGCACCGCACCTTTAACCCAGGAAACCCTGGTTATGTAATGAGTGTTATAAACAGGGGCCTCTTTCTCCTGTAGTGCTACTCAGGAGAGTTCAGAAACAAACCAGAAGCAGATATATATATATATTATATATACACACACACACACACATACATACAAGAAATGTGCATAACACAACACCATTTAAAGGTGCGGTGCACGATCTCTGAAAGCCAATGTTGACATTTGAAATCACCAAAACAAACACACCCCTAACCCAAATGGGCAACATTAAAGTTATTCCAGAAGCCATCAGTCCTTTAACAAGCCCAATACGTCAGATAAAGAAAGTCCAGCGACAGCAAATGGAAAAAGAGTCACATGTCAAAAGTCTCAGCAAAGGTCAGTAAAGGTCAGTTTTTTTTGTATTTTATGGTTTTGGATACAAAGTGCAGAAGTGTTCTATGGTTTAAAGTAAGCAAGAAAAAATCCTGAGCTTGAATGTATTCAAACATTTTATATTGATTTTCCATCTTAAAGGTGCGGTGCACGATGTTTGAAAGCCAATGTTGACATTTGAAATCACCAAAACAAACACGCCCCTAACCCAAATGGGTGTCACCCCTGTTTTATAGCTCCGCCCCACACATACATACGTAACCCAGGCAACTATTATGGTGGAACCTGTTGGGGCAGCTGGCCGAGGGGATATTTTTATCAGTAAATGAACACAATGAGTAATACTGTGGTAATACAGATGTGTTTTTGTAGTACTGTGTGTTGTACTGTGAAAGGTTTAGCTCCGTTTCACGCAGAAGACGACGTTCAACACCTAGAACCCGAGGCAGAGGTAACGGCAGAGGCTAATGTCACACATGCGCACTGAACACTCTCTCCACATATTGACAAGACACGCCCCTTTCCTACACGTTTGTTTTGTTTGTCGGCCTGAAGCATTTCTCAAACATCGTGCACCCCACCTTTAAATCCTGCACTAATATTACTTATTACTTTTAGGGATTCCATTTAAAATATACCGTACTGCTTTACACATTTTACGCATGAAATGTTAAGCTTTTAAGGACAAGATTCCCAAACAAAGAGGGATCGTCCACGTGCGATGTGACTCCACTGTGGTGTCCAGTTTAATGTGTCCTGGGATGAACTTACTGAACTGGGTGGTGACCTGAGCCTCAGAGAACAGTGCTTCTGGGTTTATGGTCCTCTTAAAGTGCTTCTCCAGAATGTTCTGGATGGTTAAAGCCTCCTCTGGTTTACGGACACGGCCCGCCAGCAGCATGTAGCCTTGATCGTGACAAAAACGGTGCGGATCATCACCAGCGGAATTACGAGCAACACACACACACACAGAAAAAATAAATAAAATCAATCAATGCGAACGAAAACGTATTTATTCTCGAAGCAAAGTTACCGTCGTCGGCTAGATGTTGCAGCCAGTCTCGTGAAGAGTCGGTCTGTTCCTCCAGCCTGTAGCGCTCGGCCCATCGGAACAGGTCTCGGAGCGTGATGTAACCGTGCTTCCCGGCGAACACGCTGGAACCACGCCGCAAGGACTAAAACACACACGAGCATCAAGCATACACACGTGTGTTAGGAGAACCTGCTTGTACACAGTGTGATGTAGCTTAAGCCATTTTTTTTCCTCATCAACTATACCATGTTGTTCTTGCTAATGTATTTTTACTGTCTTTTGTCACTTGCGTTTATTGTTCCTGTGTGCCTGAGGCTTGTCCGAGGCTCTCACCTGAAGGTTCTGCATGGCTTTGACCAGCTTGGTGCAGTAAGATGGAGGAAGGCTGCAGCGCTGGTGAAGGATGGTCTCCAGCTCCTCGCTGGGTAACTCATCGAAATGCAGCTCCACGAAGCGATTCCTGAAAGCCCTAGACAAGACCTAGAGCAACGCAGGAATTAGGCATGATGTCTACAGGTACTACAAGACTAAAAACAAAGCCAAAATCATAAAAAATTAAATTATAAACAGAAACAGTAGAAATCATTGAGAGGTTTTGCTACCTTTCTGCCACCGTAGAGCCCTGGAGGATTCTGAGTAGCAAAGAGCATAAATCTCGGATGTGCCTTGATGACTTCCTGCGTCTCAGCAACGAAAAGCTCCCTGTTGTCGTCCAGCAGCCTGTTCAGGGCTTCCAGGACGTCGGTCGGAGCGAGGTTCAACTCGTCCAGGATGATCCAATACCCTTTCCTCATGGCGTCGATCAGGACGCCTTAAGCGGCACACAGAAAATCCTTTAGCTTGTAATGGCCAGATCATGTGACTTCTAGATATTATTACTTAATAATAACGGCCTGCTCTTCCTATTCATCGTTGACGGTTACTTGCTCACGCTGACTAAAAACACGGCCACTGAAGAACTTTGCACCTTCTTTGAAGACGAGCTTCCCGTGTTCGTCGGAGGAGTAGCAGCCGATGTACTCCTGGATGTCGGTGTGCTCGTGGTTGTTGATCCTCACGCACTGGTTCCCCGTAGCAGCCGCCAGCCACCTGACCAAGCTGGTTTTTCCCACCGACGTCTCGCCCTGGATCAGCACCGGGTGGATGCTGTACACCAGAAATCACAGATTTATATCAAATATTACAGACCTTCTAGAGTTAAACGGTGTATAAGAGCATGGCATCATTACCCAGCAGCCACCACGCGGGCCAGGTCTCGGAGATTGAGGCGCACGGAGGGAGTGAGGATGTAACTAGGGTCTAGTGCTGGATCCATGTCACCTTGACTCAACCAGTAGCCCTCTACCTGCAGACAGCCGCGAGCCTCGGGCTCTGGGATCGGCTGGGCAAGAAGACAGGATTAAGTAGTGTTTTTAGCAGGTTATTATTGACTGCATGCTTTTCTGCACTGGGAAATGATCATAGTTATAATTCTAAATCGCTGCCTGCCTTCTTCCAAAGCTTTTTTAGTTAAAAAAAAAAAAAACAACTAAACAATAGTGCAATTTGTTCCTTGTGGTGTTTTACCTGTTTAAGACACTTGATATTTCCTCCTAAGATGTACTGCTTCACCAATTTCTCCACCAAGGGATGAGAACTGCGATCAAGCTGTGTTAGAAAGCTTAAACAAAAACCCTACACACACACACACACACACACACACACACAATTAAAGTACAGACTGTGTTGTGTGCTCCAAGCTAAAAATGAAGAACATTTCCAGGAGCCGCTTTATACACAAAACATATATATAAAGCATATCGCACCTCGTAAAGAGAACGCTGGACGTTGTAGCAGGGGTTCGTAGCGACGTACTTGAGCGCACGGCACAGCGTGCGCAAACTGTAGTGAGGCTTGTGGCCTGTGCCGTCGACCAAGCGGGAATTCGCCTCCTTTCGAATGGCCAAATAAAAACTACAAAAAAAAAAAAAAACACAGACACTTGAAATTACAGACACTTGCTACGTCCGTCGCAGTGTGAGAAAGAAAAAGAAGATTCTAAACAGAACTATTCTAAATAGTTTAAAGAGTCGTTCATGCAGTTCGATTCAGCGCCGTGCCGAACCTGATGATTCCGTGGATGGTGCTTCTGTTGAAGTTAAGGCCTTTGAGGTAATCGGAGACCAGGATGCGTAAATCGCCCTCGAACTCCAGCTCCTCCACGTACAGCTCAGTAAACCTGTTGCGGATTCCCAGAGGCAGGTTCCTCTTGCCGACGTCAGTGGCCGGGTTCATGCAGGCGAACAGGCGGAAGTCCGAGTGGCGCACAAGGGGTTCTGCGGGTAGGGATTTGTATTACAGTGAGGGAACGTTTAGAAACAACAAATAAACCTGGGTCATTGGGTCACGCTGTACATTTACAAATAATGCCCATAACCAGACATTGGAAGAGAGATTTCTACCTTTTATTGTATGATTCATGACCGTCATAAACTCCTACACAGATTACCTGTATCTCCTCGGTCCTGCAGCACCAGAGAGCCGGCGCTGCCTTCCAGCAGCCCGCTCAGACACTCCAGGGTCTCGGCCGCTGCCAGATTGATCTCATCAAGCAGGATCCACTCTCCCTTCTTGACTGCCTGTGCCAGTGTACCCTAAAAACACACACACACACACACACACCTTGCTTAGAGACTTCCAAAACAAAGCTCCATAAATAATCCACGTCTGACTATTTTTGCGGCCTTTAATAAATCGCCTGCATTTCCACAGGACAGATGTGTGTCGTGTGCTTTCACCTCGACGAAGGCGAACACCAGCGCCGCTTCACGAGCTCGAATCTGCTCCTGAGTCTGACTGAGCCTCAGAGCGAGCGCCTCCCATTGCTGCTGCAGCAACGTAGCTGTTAAACACACACACACACACACATTTGTGACAGATCCCTTCCATTCACATATAAACGTGGCTAAAGTGGAAAAACAGACTCCATGTACCATTGGGCTTTTCCTGCAGCTCCTTGGTGAGAGCCGACTTGCACACGTGGTCCATGAGCTTGAGCAGATCCTGCCAGCGTTTGCCTCGGAAGCAGGTCTGCACGTGACCTAGAAAGGTGATGTTCTGCTTGCGCGAGTACGTCTGAGAGAACAGATCCTCAAACGCCTCGCGCAGGGGCAACAGGATGAGCTTATGATCCACGGGTTTGTACCTGCAGACATACAACATAACGCCATGTCCTGTAACCGTAGCTCGGACAGTGCATTCAAACGTTCTGATAGGTTACCGTTACCATAGTGACAGCTAAATTGCAGTGACGAAACATTTGATAACAAACAGATCTACGGTATTTGCTCCTAATAATACGACCTCCCTATGTTCTTCATTCCTAACGCTTACTTTTACAACCTTAAATGATTTGTTGCTACGGCTTTACAACGGCTACGGCGGATACTCACCCTCCCAGGAGATCAGCCGTGTCGCTCTGCTGGTTCATGTTGATCACACGCAGCTTGTGCCCTGAAACCGACAGAAAGGATTCAGTCGAAGGTCTTTGAGCGCGTGTATAGATCTAATTATTTCTCAGGGTGAACAGAGTCGCAACTGTGAGCTGGAGACGAGTGTGATTCGGCTCACCTGTTAACCTGGCGAGGTACTGCACTGTAGAGGTCTTCCCTGTGCCCGTTTCTCCAACCAACAACACGGGCTCGCCTTTGGCCACGCACACACCCAGCTGCTCCAGAAGCACGGAGGAGGGACGTGTAGCTGCAAACGTTTGCTTCTCTCTGTAAGACACACACGCAGAAATATATACGCAAGTTTAACTCATGGGTGCAGATTTAATACACGTCCACAATATTTGGGAGTATTTGAGAATCTATATTTTAGGTTTTTTTCCTTTCTGTTATGCTTTGCACTTGGTTCGACTGAAGAAATTTGTGATTTGTTTCATAAGAGCACGTTTCATTAGATGCGTCTTGTTGCGGCTGTGTTATAAAAGAGGTCCTGAAGTGACCCTGTGTTCTAGGATGCTCCTGTACAGCATGGTTGGCACAGATAATGTCTAATGTGCTGAGGGCTGTGCCAATGCAGCCAGCGATCAATTCAATGTTTATTCAATTTACCAGCAGGGGGGCAATGACTTCAGGGCAAAGACTGACAAGAGCCAAAACGGTCCATGTACCCCAGAGACAAACACAGAGAGAGAGAGAGAGAGAGAGAGAGAGAAAGGGAAAAGAAAAAAAGTGTGGGTCAGATGAGGTGATGGCCCAGTAGAACCTCTTACACTTCCAGGCGCACAGCGTTGCTCTGTTTCCGCAGCAGCATTCCACGTCCTACTGTCACCTCCAGCTCTGTAATACTGATGGCAGGCTGGTACATCTGACAGAAGTGCTGAGCCTGGAACAGTTCAATAATGTTCAATTGACTTCACACTTTGTACTGAAGCTCACAGTTGGCTCTTATCTGATGTGTAAAATAAAATCTCCTTTATTCCCAGATCTCTTTCTCTGGAACATTGCGAGTGACGCCAACTACGGGTGAAGGGAATTCCTCCCTGTTCCGTCTTACCTTCTCTTTGGAGATGTTCAGCTTGCTGCCGATGATCTCGGCCAGCTTTCTGCGGCTCTCCGCTTTGGACTGCATGGCGGTGAAGCAGTCCAGGGCCTACAGAACAGCACACACACAGCATATTAATACCCCAAACAATATTGATCTCACTGTGTACTGTTCCTATAACACTACACTGCACGTCTATAGAATTTATTTATTTTTTTTAAATGCTATAATCACCTTCCTTTTAAATAAGTGGATAAACACATTTACCTGCACTTTACTAGCCCTGTATGAATCAGACGTGTGATGTGTTTTTTTTAATTAAAATAATTTACAAAATAATTTAAATCAGATCAGAATGAAATTATATGACTGGTATTTTTGTGCTTAATCGTTACCATTTTTAAGCCTTGAAATTTTGAAATGTTTATCCCCCCCCCCCCACTCTAGAAAACATCACATCATCTCCGCTGTGATAAATAAGTCTCTCACCTCCAGGAAGACGTTCTGTGCCGTATTTGAGGAGGAGCTGTCGAAGTTCACGCATATTCTCTCGCACCACTTCAGCAAATCCCTGATCACAACACAGCACACAACACTTACAGACAAACACACACTAGATCCAGTTCTTTAGTGTTACAGCACATACAGTAAATCCTTTAGACATATTATACACTGTACAATGCTCACATTTCATCCAGTCAGAAACACACACACACACACACACACCCACAAACACCCCCGCAAACACTCCCACACCCCCGCAAACACACAATCCCACCCCCTCCCACACCCACTCTCTCCCACCCCCTCCCACACCCACTCTCTCAATCTCCCACTCTCTCCCACACCCACACCCACTCTCTCCCACACCCACTCTCTCCCACACCCACACCCTCCCACACCCACTCTCTCCCTCTCCCACACCCTCCCACACCCACTCTCTCCCTCTCCCACTCTCTCCCACATCCACACCCACTCTCTCCCTCTCCCACTCTCTCCCACACCCACACCCACTCTCTCCCACACCCACACCCACTCTCTCCCACACCCACACCCACTCTCTCCCACACCCACACCCACTCTCTCCCACACCCACATTCTTAAAATAAGATCACAGTATTACTAGATTACTACATTGATTTTTCTTGAATGCACAATGGATTCAATCAAAACATCACACAATTGTAATGCTGGCTCACATCAATTTATCCTTCAAAAAACAACAAAAAAAAAAACTCACAAAAACGAGCAATGGCAGTTATTAAGTAAATAAATAAATCTAAATCCAGACCAGATGCAGTTTAAGGCTCAGAGTTCAGCAATGCTATACTTTTATCTGCACTGATTACCGAGCCGCAGCATCACCCTCTGTTCTGTCCTCACACATGCTGTTGGACTCTAACGGTGGAGACCAAGCAAGATCGATGGAACACTGACACGCCGGAACTGTCAGAAAGCCGACTGAAAGCCGGTCGCATGCCAAAGCAGCACAAACCAGGCACTTCATAATGAACCCTAGTTCACTTCAGTGAGTCAGGAATACATGAAAGGTGACTAAAGCACAACATAGCAGTGCTTCTGCATTTTAACGCTACCTGAGAGACAACCCTCGACCTTCCAGAAGTGCAGTTCGGTCCTCGCTCGGGTTCTGAGGGCCGGAGCCGCTGACGGCAACGTGGTGTTTGTCTCCAGTCAGCTGACAATAAATGTCCAGTAATCGATCCACCACTGCGGCCAAGTTAGGGTACTTATTAAGCATGACCTATGAGAATGCAAGAAGAAAATCGCACTGAGAACATCAAGAAAAACAGAACTGGGTTAATATTATACTGTTATACTATTGCTTGCCTGTCTGAGTTCCTCCCTGGTCATATTCCCAATCTGAAGCCTGTTCCAGTACTTGTCCAGTAAAGCGGCGTGAGTGCTCTGAGGCCGGTGCCACACTCCACCGCTGTGGAACATCCTGAAGAACAACAGGAACGCATTACTATACGTTTTTATCTGCAAACTATTTTCCCCACCACTGATCCTACACCAGGAACCTTGAGTATAAACACACATCAGACAATTTGGAGATGAAGGAAACTGAACTGAATTGAACCCCAACCCTGAGGGTGTGAGGTAAATATGCCAATATGAGCCTCCATGCTGCAAAACCATATAACGTTAGCGAGTAAGCAGACGTTAACGGCAATCTGCTCGCTGAAAGTTCAGTCATTTGATGTAATATTTGTAAATAAATTTTTTTAAATACATTTCAAAATTAAAGCAAAAAAACCAGGCTAGATTTACCACTGCTCTGCTGGTATCTATGGGCCTTTTTACACCTGGTCACTTCATGTGTTCTCTGATCCGATAGCTATCTGATTTGTTAAAACTGTTCCATTTACATTCTACTCCCACCCAAAATGCAAATATATTTTAACTCATTTCCGGGATAATTGAAATGGAACACACTTTGGTGTATGCGTTTGCTACAAAAAACAGCATTTATTGTTTGCTGCATTTTCGCTGGCGGCAGCAGTGCATTTTAAGACCCAACAAGACACCTGGATGAAAGATCGGAGCAGCGCTGGTGGGAAAACATATTTGTTTCTGGCGCGATGCACGACTCGCGAGTCACCTGCGAGTGACGTACTTCTGTTTGGGAGGAGTATAGCGCTGACGTATGTGGCTTGAACAACCACATCAATTTACACCTGTCCAGTTTCATCTGAAATGCGTCCCAGACCATTTGGATTTAGATTTATCTCCGTCTCGAAAACGTTTCGGAGGCCATTTAAACCTGGTCTTTTTACAATCGGATAGCTATCCGATCACAGAAAACGCATGAAGTGACCAGGTGTAAAAAACCCCCTATGTTGATGATCACACACAAATTAACAAGGCATGGCCGATTAACATTTAGTGGTGTTGACAAGATCAAATCTCATCTCTCGCCTCCGAACCACGGCACTGGATATCTTCTGTGTTGGCCAACTTAAATCTTCCACCTTTTATAGGGTGCAATTACTTTTTAGACTAATTGACCAGCTTAGACGTCTTGCGTTACTGCCAAAAAAGGTCTTTAATTTGGAAACAGTGATCCAAGCGATCATAAGACCTTTCCTTACCGTCTTGTAGCGAAGAACTGAAAGCCAGGAGCGACCTGAATGCAATCCTCCCGGCCTGGAATGGTCAGCTTCTTGTTCTCCATCAGTGGCAGCAGCACAGATATCTGATTAATACACATCATGTCAGAAACTAGCTTGTAGTACAAAAAAAAAAAACAAAAAAAAACACACAACTCATGCTAATCTTTTGACATGCTATGAAACTCACCACGTCCAGCGGTGCGTGATCGATGTCCTCTAGGAGAATCCAGTAACCCTTAGACACGGCCTGAGTGAGGGAGCCTGGCTGCCACACAAACTTGCCTGGGACGTCTGTGCATCTGTACATCCCGAGCAACATCTGCAGTCAGAGAGTCGACAGCATTTTAGTTATACTTGATGGCACATGATGAACATACAAACTCCAAAAATTCAGCCGTGTAAAAGATCATTTATATTATATAATAAACAATCCCTCACCTTGCTGTCAGTCTGATCTCCCAGCTGAACTTTGAGGATGTTGGGGGATTTGATGTGCCCCGTGGCAGCTGCTAGATATTCGACCAGAGCTGTTTTCCCACATCCAATAGGCCCTTCCAGGAGAACGGGCTTCTGGGACGCCACGGCCATGGCGAGCCGCCTGAGGTTTTGACATGTCGACTCCACCAGCACCAGGGGTTTCATGGGGGACGTCTATGAACAAGAACGTGAGCGAAAAAACAAATGAATACACTGTATGAAGGCTTGAATTGGGTTTAGTCAGAAAGCCGAAATATCATTGCAGGAATAAAACGCAACAAGAACAAAAATCAATGGAGTGAGCTGTTACTATAGAAACAATAATGTATTAGAAGAAGTCTTTGATTAGCAGCTGCTGTGAACACTGAATACAGCACGTCACCTGCTCTTCCTGTCGAGGTGTCAGCCTGGGTAAGATAACGCCACACACAGAGGTGATGCACTGAGAGAGGTCCTCTGACCCTATCTGGCCCTTGGAGAACTTGTTTCCTTTTTCCAGCTGCCACATCACAGAGCCCTGATTGGCTAAAACCAGAGCTCTCTCAACCTCCAGCTGCTGAGTCTCCTCAAGTGACCTAAGGATGTGGAAATAAAATGTGTAACAAACAACCAAAGCGGTGCGAGTAAAAAGTACAGTTTAACGTTGAGGAAAAAAGAAATAAAATAAAACGATGAAACTGAAAAGTAAGTACTTCATTTTTAGATGTAGAATCTCCTCACTGGACAGAACCTTCCTCAGGAAGATTGTTTTCTGGTTGTCGGTCATGTGTGACACTAAAGCAAGGCACTGTGCTGTGTACCTTTAATGAAATACAATAGAATAAAAGGTTAATGCTGGGAAGGTTTTAAAACCAGACAGAAATACACACAGTACTCTGGCAGGAATCTAAACCAAAAAAAAAAAAAAGAAAAAAAAAAGTATCAGCATCAGAAAATGCGTTTCGCAGCCGTACCCTCGGACCATGACGTCACTCGTGAGCAGCTGTGAGATGCAGACGCTCCAGTCCCACAGAACGCGAAACTTCTCGCAGTCGCTCTGTAGAAAGCGGAGGGTGGCCCCCATCAGGTCGCGCAGCTTCATGCGCCTGGGGCCGTACTGGATAGAGGCGGCCTCTTCGCTGGTGAAGAAGAGTCTCTGAAAGACCGGCGGCGCGCTGGTGAAGTATCTGGCTGCAAACCTGGAGATGGAGAAAAATTATTTGAAAAAATTATTTAGTGACCTAAATAGCACCAGAGAACAAAATGTAATGTCTCGCAAAACATAGTATGTTAAAGTGAGGATCCCAGAGGTACCTGGATGGTCTACTATTTCTGATAGAGTTTTGTGATGCATTTTCGAGGGTAAATAAAAATCAAGGGAGATTGAATGATACGGAATGAATTATATAAGGAATAACAATGTGTTTGCGTGTCCAGGTACTTGTATAATTTCCTGCTACGCTCTTAAATGTACGTAAAGTCTATATAATTTTAGTACATAGTTCAGCAGTAGTAAGTAGAAGAACTGTGATGCAGGAATATTGTTTTCGGGCACCGTGTTTTATTCCGAACGAAAACATACGGTTGCACTTACGCCTGAGCGTCGGGGCTGACGCTGAGGAGCTTGCTGAGCGCCACACACAGTCTCTCGTGGAGGTCATGGTTGAGGCGAACGTCCTTCTTGATTCGCTCGGCGTTCCTCTCCAGCAGGTCGAGCACGAACAGCCGCAGGTGCCGGGCAATCAGGAGCGTGTACTCCTTCTCTATCAGGAGCTGAGCCAGAAGGCACAGGACACCTTGTCTGTCTTGTTGGCTCCATATCTGAGGACATAGCACAACAATGACGTTACGGCGTAACTACACGTAGATAGAAAATGTTTGTGTTTGTCACATTAGTGGCACAGAACAAAACCCAGGGTCCTAAAACCTGACTTGGTTACTGAAGTAAAATTCTGAAACTAATTAAAGGGAAAAAACAACATTAATAAAACAGGATATGACATAAAATATATATCAGTGTATGTCTGTGTACGTGCTATGAGATAAACGTATAATAATAATAATAATAATAATAATAATAATAATAATAATGATGTTGATGATGATGATGATAAGAAGAAGGATGATAATGATGATAATAATAATAATAATAATCATAATAGTATAATAATAATAATAATAATAATAACAATAATAATAATAACAATAATAATATTATTATTATTATTATTATGAGACTAGTCACTACTTAGCCAGGTGAGTAAACAAGCTAGCTAACATTAGCTACCTTATGAAAGAGCACGTGCAGGTGTTAATTAATGAAGGATTGATACAGAATTAACACACTGGAGACACTTTTTTTGCACAAATAGGTCATTTTTACAGTATATTATAAATGTGTAATAATATAAACAGCACACAGACCAGCAGCAGCAGCAGCAACACTAGCTAACGGTAACAGACATCAGCACGCGCGCGCGAGCGAGCAAACGAGCGAGGTTACTATGGCAAACAGGCGGCGCGTGCGCCCTGTTTTAAGCGCGTGCAGCTCACCTGTTTCGTTAAATACTTGCTGAGCTCTCCGTGACTTCTTTCGACATGTCTGGAAATCGTGGCCAGTGAAGCCAGGCTCAGCTCCAGAGTCTCCATGCCGTCATTTAGCCTCGGAGGGCAGCCACGACCACGTCTCGGGAGCACGTGCACAGATAGTTTTTATTGTTGTTGTTTTTTTTTTTTCTAACCGATTTCTTTTTAATTCCGTTTAACCGGGAAACAGAAATCTCATCCCGGGATCAGACGATGACAACAACATCAACGGACACGTTCCCGTCAGTGTTAAAGTACCCGTCCACATGTGAGTGGCGGTAGATCACTTCCGGGTCATCGTGTCAGCGCGTGCACCAAAGACACTGCGACAGAAAAAAAAAGCCCTTTTTTATTTTGATTTTTATTTATTTAACTTTCAAGTGAAAGTTTAACATTTCGTTTATAACATATATATATTTGTGTGTGTGTGTGGTTTATTACAATAATGATGATAATAATAATAATAATAATAATAATAATAATAATAATAATATGTTAGTACTACAACTACTACTAATTATATTATTATTTAATAAATGGAAATAATAAATACATTGTGTTTGTCTATTCTTTATTTTATAATTAATTTATTTGAGGTGTATTACTAATAATAATGATGCTGATGATGATGATGATAAAATAAGAAGAATGATGATGATGATGATGATGATTCAATTCAATTCAAATTTATTTTTATGGCACTTTTTACAATTGACATCGTCTCAAAGCAGAACAGAACAAAAACATAGAACAAAAGGTTAATATAAAGATTAATATAATACAAAATTCAAGATTGTATTTATCCCGGGGGCACGGTGGCTTAGTGATTAACACGTTCGCCTCACACCTCCAGGGTTGGGGGTTCGATTCCCGCCTCCACCTTGTGTGTGTGGAGTTTGCATGTTCTCCCCGTGCCTCGGGGGTTTCCTCCGGGTACTCCGGTTTCCTCCCTCGGTCCAAAGACATGCATGGTAGGTTGATTGGCATCTCTGGAAATTCCTCTGGTCCTTAGTGTGATTGTGTGAGTGAATGAGAGTGTGTGTGTGTGTGCCCTGTGATGGGTTGGCACTCCGTCCAGGGTGTATCCTGCCTTGATGCCCGATGACGTCTGAGATAGGCACAGGCTCCCCGTGACCCGAGGTAGTTCGGATAAGCGGTAGAAGATGAATGAATGAATGAATGAATGAATATATATATAATAATTATATATAATCCAAGGCTAAACAAATCTTTATGACGAATTACAATTCTGTCATTTAAACATTAATTAAACAACGATGTCCATTTTAGACGAGATTCCTGAAAGCTACATGTTTAATCACGACACTTTCTGTTTCTGTCATTAAGAACATGACGTTAATAGAAATAACACCAACACAAGAAATGTTAAAGCTCAGCTTCGGTTAAACACCCCGGAAGTTTAGAGACCGCGGGAAAATGTCGTCACATCCTGTTTTGCGAGGCTTCTGGTTGGCGCGGTTGTTTTCAGAGCTCGGATGGTAAGATGCTAACAGATGCTAACTACAGCAATCTGCATTTGTTTTCAATTATCATAGGGTGTGTTTTTGGTGTCGCTCATTTCTGTTTCCTTAAAAAATTACAGCGATTTTTGTTGAAATGTTAATAAATAATTGTTTAAAATAATTTTTTAGCCCGTTAGCTAGTGGGTAAAGGCTGTGTCCCAAACGGCTCTATGGTCCCTACTCAAGTGCCCTAGATGCAGCGTGTTTACAAGAAACTGATGTCACCTGTCTAGTGTACTACTTTATAAAGCGGCGTTATTCAGGATACGGCCCGTGTAAAGCTAATCTAATTTAGGTGAATGTTAGCGAACAGGTTGTCAGCTGAACGTGGATCCTTATGTACGCGTTTATACTTCAATAATATGTGTTTTCTTATCAGTTGTGAGCTTAATCAGTCCATAACACACTCATTTATGGTCTCGGTGTGTTTTTGTAGTGAACATTTAGCATCAAGTTAGCAACCTGCAAGCCTCTTTCTTTTTGTTGTTGTGGCTTCGACATAAAATGCTCCAAGTTTCCATGCAAACTAACATATAATGTTGCTTCCAGACTTCTCGAGCAATGTAAGGAGGTCGTACTTTCTCACAGAGATGGAGACGAGAGCCATAGATGAGCTTTATGGTGATCTTGCTCAGGAACATCATGGTAAGATCACACACACGACCCATCATGTATATATTGATGTACAAGCCGTTCGTGGTGTATATATATGTATATATAATATATATATATATGTGTGTGTGTGTGTGTGTGTGTGTGTGTATAATGGTATATTATGTGCGTCTGGCTGTCCTGTGTTCGGGTTCATCCGTAAACGTAAACTCTTAAATTGTCAGCCGTGGAATAAAAAGCTATTTTTTATTTTTTTTAACCTCTTTAGATTCTGTCCTGAATTACGACGAAGACTCTGTGGATATTTATTCGGGGCTTGATGAAAGTCCCAAGAGAAAAAAAGACCACGGTGAGTATACCGAGATTAAAAAGTAGACGTGCGATCGAGCCGGGGTGTGAACGGAGCGTCGTAGGTCGCTGTTGTCTGGTGTTGTGTATCATCTCATCTCTGTCTGGGTTTCTTTTCAGGCAAGAACAGCACTATTGTTTCACCGAACAGGGTGAAGGAGTCGTTAGATTTGTACGAGGAACTCATTACTAAAGAGCAAGAGGAGAAGGAGACGACCTATAATGAGGTTTTAATCCTTTTTTTTTTTGTTGTTGTGAAAGCGTCGTTTGTTTTTTTTTTACCCGCGATGATGATAATAAGTTTAACTTCCGATCTAATTTCAGTTGAAAAGTAAATTCGTTGCGGCACAGAACCAAGTGCAAGATTTGCTTGCACGGTTGCAGCAGATGCAAACTAAGGTATGTGGATGTACTTGGAGACCTTTATATATTGGGGGGGGGGGGGTGAGGTCATTGAACGGCAAGGTATCATCACTCAGAATCTGGTTATTTTCCAATAACAAGTGATTTTTCAGTTACAGTTAGATTTCTATTAAAGAATGTGACGTTTTTTTTTTATCAATTTGTTGTTACGTTTAACATTGTGGAACTGTAAGTTATGTTATGGAGTAGTTCTAATGAATAAACCAATCAGTGAGAAGAAACAACAGACGTTAAACCTTTTTTTTGTTGTTACAGAACTCAAGTTTACATCATGAAAACACTCAGCTCAAGAAAAACATATGCGCACTTATCAAAACCGCTAAGATAGAGATCGTGAGGAAGGACGAGGTGATAAGCAAATTAAGCAAAAGGTACGATCCGTTCATCTGGTGAATTTAGCGGTGCCGAATAATGCGTGCATGTGGTTTATCCGGAAATTTTTATACACATATCATTTTGTTCTGAACGATCTTACAGATCAAACCGAGGTAGTTTCCAGCCGTCTTCGAAGGAAAGAGGACACGATGCCTACAGCAGGAGCTCAGCAAGTGTAAACACCATCACTGGTCCTGTAATGGAGTCTCAGGAACGGAAAAGAGATGAGGTATCAGCAGAGGTGTCACAGGGTAGACCGTTGTTTCATCGGCCCGGTGATTCATCTGCGGTGGATTCCACACCCTTGTCGTCTGTGATTCTGACCAGGAGCAACCTTGACAAACCTATAAATCGGCAAAATAAGGATTCTCATGGTTTAGATTTCCTTCCGAACTCTATTGCACATGATAACAGGCAACTTCGGGGTAACGGAGAAAGGGAAAGCACAAGCACAAGCTCTGAGACTAGCACTAGGCAGAGCGTTTGTGACGAAGCAGATTGCAGGAAAGGAATGAAACAGGCTGGTAAAGAGAGCGCCTCAAAAGAGGACTCATCTGAAAGATCTCAAACCAAAATGGATAAAAACGGATCAGAAAGAGATCGCAGGAAGATCGTAAAAAGCACTTGTGGATACAGCAGTAGTGAAAGTCAACTGCGAGATGACCTGGTAACACTCAGGAGATCTGGTCACTCAAGGAGTCCTTCTTCTCATGCCTCCTCGTCTACACCCGAGGCTAGATTAAATATAGACATGCAGAGCAGGAAAGATGAACCCTGGCATAAGCAAGGACAGGAAAGACAGAGTGAAAAAACTGAGGTTTCTGGCTGTAGAAGCGAAAAGAGCAGCTCGGACAAATCGCACGGAAAGACGGAGAAAAGAGGGACGAGGG
This sequence comes from Tachysurus vachellii, assembly GCF_030014155.1. Classification (NCBI taxonomy): domain Eukaryota; kingdom Metazoa; phylum Chordata; class Actinopteri; order Siluriformes; family Bagridae; genus Tachysurus; species Tachysurus vachellii. Next base: position 4,122,887 of record NC_083471.1, on the reverse strand, counting down.
AACATCACAGAAAAGAGGAAAGGAGGCAAGACGGTACGAGCAGCTCGGAAAGGAGACGCACCAAAATTGACGGGATCAAGGAGCACGAGTATAGAAAGACTCATAGTGAAGAAAGGAATAGAGGAGGTGAAAAGATTAGCAATAGGGGGGAGAGAAAAAGCACCAGGTCTGAAACTACTAAAGAACATGAGCGACAGAGTGGCAAAGATTCAGGTACCACAAGGGGGGTGGGTAGTCATGCAGACAAGAGCCGCATCGGTGACGGAAACGACCGAAGCCGCGCCGATGCGCGTGAGAATAGACGTCATGCTTCGCCGCTTAAATCACATCACGGTGCTCAAGACCTCAGAAAAGATCAAGCTGACCGAAGGAGAACGTCCGACAGAACCGAAGCGTCATCCAGGAGCAAAGCATCAAGCAGTCATGATGACACTAGAGGAGATACTTGTACGAGTTCTGATAGACATGGTGTCGGAAAAGGGAAGAGCGATAAAGAAAAACGAAGTGGATCTTCAGACAAAGGCTCAAAAATCGCTCCGGATAATGCAAGGATCCCCAAAACGAGCGAGGACGGGAATGTTCAAGAGGACGGTCTCGCGAACTCCAGAAGAAAATCGCCAGTAAGGTTAACCAGCAGCTGTGATGGCTCTGCCATGCCAGAAGAGAGTAGTCCAAAAAGAAAATTAACCTTTATGGAAACTCTAAACCTGACACTCTCACCGGTTAAAACGCAAAACACCTCTGAGCGACCTCAACCTCCAGACGACACCCTGGCAAGCAACGCGACTAAAGGCAGAAGTTCGTTTGAGGTCGGAGAAGAGTTCTGCGTCATCGATGAAGTAGAGGACGTGTCTGAAGATGATTCTTTGGCACTCCTTATCAATGCATCCACAAAGCCATATGATCTCCAACCACCAACAAGCCTGGAAGTCAAAGGAAAGGAACTCGAATTTCCTCAGAAGTCTTTCGGTGACCTGAACGAAACTCGTACGGATTCCAAGATGCAAGAAGAAAAAACCTTTAAAAAAGCAGATGATTTAGAATTATGTCATACTAGATGTATTTCTCAGCAGAAATCCGTGATGGACAAAACGTCTTCTGTTTCTGAAGTGTCTTTACTCTGTAAACAAGCTAAACCGGTTAACAATCCCACGGATGTCAACTACAAAGAAGGTTCTCAGGCTTCTGTGAAGAAAAACAAGGAGAGGAGAAGGATCGGTGCTACGGATTCTGGTGCACAAGACCGAACAGATGATAAACCAGAAGAATCAGGAGTTCAGAATAAAAGATCTCAGAAGCAAGTTGCTAAAGTCATGCCAAATACTACACCTACAGACCCTTCTGTGTCTCTAGAAGTAGTTTCTAGCACTGTCGGTTTGGAAAATATCAACCAATGTAAAGCAACAATATCTGTTTCAGACATGGAAATCACACAAGGCCTTGAGAATCCAGATCCCTGTCCAGGCCCACAAATGGGGCCAAGCACCGAGCCAGTGAACATCACAACCACAGAACAAGAGTCGGGAACATCACCCGAACAAGCGAGCTCCTCTGAGCCTGATTCCACGGAGAAGGAGAGCGAGATTCCCAAGCCTTCCCAGTCTGTCGTGGAGCCTTATGATGAAGATTCCATGATGCTGACCCTGAGCAACATTAAAGTTATTCCAGAAGCCATCAGTCCTTTAACAAGCCCAATACGTCAGATAAAGAAAGTCCAGCAGCTGCAAATGGGAAAAGAGTCACATGTCAAAAGTCTCAGCAAAGGTCAGTGAACGTTTTTTTAAATTTATTTATTTATTTTTTTGTATTTTATAGTTTTAGAAACAAAGTGCAGAAGTGTTCTATGGTTTAAAGTAAGCAAGAAAAAATCCTGAGCTTGAATGTATTCAAACATTTTATATTGATTTTCCATCTTAAAGGTGCGGTGCACGATGTTTGAAAGCCAATGTTGACATTTGAAATCACCAAAACAAACACGCCCCTAACCCGAATGGGTGTCACCCCTGTTTTGATAGCTCCGCCCACACGTACATACGTAACCCAGGCAACTATCATGGCGGAACCTGTTGGGGCAGCTGGCCGAGGGGATATTTTTATCAGTAAATGAACACAATGAGTAATACTGTGGTAATACAGATGTGTTTTTGTAGTACTGTGTGTTGTACTGTGAAAGGTTTAAGCTCCGATTCACGCGGAAGACGACGTTCAACACCTAGAACCCGAGGCAGAGGTAACGGCAGAGGCTAATGTCAGACATGCGCACTGAACACTCTCTCCACCACATATTGACAAGACACGCCCCTTTCTGCTCATTGGCTACACGTTTGTTTTGTTAGTCGGCCCGACGCAGTTTTCAAACATCGTGCACCGCACCTTTAAGTTAATAGGTCAGATGTTTAGACGTTATATACACAAAATTTATACGTTTATTCTTTACGTTCAAGATTTCTCTTCATCTGCCGCAGTGGCAGATAAGGACGCGGTCAAGATGGACATGAACAAAGAAAACAAGAGACCCGATTCTTTAGTACCACCGAGTGTGCAGAAAGATCAGCAAGAGGCGCTTTCCTCGACTGCTCCCGAAGAAGACTTGGAAGAAGGCGAAATTATCAGCGAGAGTGACGGAGAAGGTGCTCTAGTCATTCAGAGTCCTCCAAATGAAAAAAGAACAAGTTTAAGGAATCAGTCCAGTCCCAGATCACCTAGCTTACAAAAGAAGTCTCAAATTGTTACTCCCAGACAGAAACAAAAAAAACCCACAACTTCTAAAGACAGTCCATCCTCAAACAAGAGGCGTTTCAAAACCGTCACCGTCCCACCCAAGGCCAAAATATCAACATCTGCTGAATTTATGAACATGTTGTTATTTATTCGTTCCGAGCTGAGACGGAAATACATGAAACTCCATAAAAACGTCACCAAACCAGCTTTTAGCTGCATCATTGAAATGTCTCAAGCTTCATACACAGAATACGTTGACAGCGTTAACTTTGACAAATTTTGCACTCAAGGAAATCATATCAAACCTCTGCTCAATAAGATCATCCAGTCGTTAATGGCCAAGGTGTCGAACAACGGCATCGTGAACCGGATCTTCGAGCAACAAGCCGAAGATCTCAAGCTGAAGCTGTGGAACTTTGTCGACGGTCAGTTTGATTTTCTGTTTAAGGAATTAAAAGCAGCGCTTAAAAGTGCTACAGATCTTCACAAGAATAAAACGGTATCGGAAAAAAGAAAGGAGTCGAATCCTGGTGCAAAAGAGGATTCGAATACGGATGCGTGTAAGCTACGATCTAAAGAACCTTTGAGCACAACTGAAAACAGACCACATATAAAATCTAAGGGTGAAATAGACTGTCGAGGACAAAAGGTCCAGGAACAGACCACAAGTTCACGTAGCTTGCCATGTAGAGGCCTTGGCAGCAGTGGTAAAAACATCAAGGCAACCATGGAGGATGGGGCCAAGGTACTAGAAGTACCCTTAGATAACCAGTCTAATCAGCAGCAAGTGGTTTCAGCCTCTGAGAAATCTCTTCAAGAAAATGTCCCTGCTCCCGAGAATAAAACCTCGAACTATACCCGACGTCTTTCTCACACCGGATCAATACAAGATAGGGCAGACTTTGAGATTCTGACAGAGCAGCAAACGTCAAGTTTGACCTTTAATTTGGTAACCGATTCCCAAATGGGAGACATATTCAGATGTCTCTTGCAAGGTTCTGATCTGCTTGAGAATAGCGATAATCCAAACTGGCCTCTGAACACTCCGAGGAAAGAATGTCAAGCTGGAGAGAATCTCCTGGGGGTCATAACACCCAGCAAGATGATAACACCATCGAAGTTCATCACAACATGGACATCCATTAGTCCTTACAAGTTTCAAATGCCGTTAAATCCAGCGCTCCTTGATGAAAACTGCATGTTGGAAGTCCCGTCTAATGCTGTTCCTAACCAGTCTGTCCCTGCTGCCGTGGCCACAGCGAGTTCCCAGCAGCATTACTCTATTTTGGCAGAAGATTTGGCCGTATCTCTTACCATTCCCTCACCCTTGAAATCAGATGGCCACTTGAGCTTTTTAAACCCAGATAGCGGACATCCGCTGTCCGCACCAAGCAACGTCATCAGTGCCCACTACAGCGAGGATGCGCTTCTTGATGGAGAAGATGCTACAGAGCAAGATATTCACTTGTCTCTTGAAACGGACAACTCCAGCAGTCCGTCAAGTACCAGTGGAAATTGGGAAGCGTTCCAGTTTAAACCGAACTTGCCTATGCAGGCAGAGGTAATGGAGAGGTCCAATGATCACTTTATAGTTCGGATCAGACAAACGTCTCTTGGGGTAGAAGAGGATCCCGTGGAGAAGCACAAAGGAACACTGGCAGCTGTAGAGGATTCGTCTTCCCAGAGGGTGAATCTGAGTCTACCTGTGGCAGATAGGCCTCAGGTCACGTCAAGTGAAGAAGAAATATTACAGAAGGATATCTCAAAAGAAGTCCTAGCAGGAGGAAGTCCAGCCACCTTGCCCAAAGCCACTGAGAGACAAACTGCGGAAGCTCACGTAGATGCCGATCGCACGGGAGTTGAAGCTCACGTGGATGCCGATCGCACGGGAGTTGAAGCTCACGTAGATGCCGATCCCGCTGGAGTTGAAGCTCACGTGGATGCCGATCCCGCGGGAGTTGAAGCTCACGTAGATCCCGATCGCACGGGAGTTGAAGCTCACGTAGATGCCGATCCCGCTGGAGTTGAAGCTCACATGGATGCCGATCCCGCGGGAGTTGCTGCCGCCACAGAATCTGAACACATGGTGAAGGACTCATGCCAACGTGAGTCCAGGAAGCGTAAGAAACATCATTCAGGTTCAAAAGCAAAACGCTCTAGAAGAGAGAAATCGCAAGACAAACAAGAAAAGCAAAGGCACAAAAAGAGGTCAAAAACATCCAAGGAAAAAAATGAGAAGACTCCGGTAAAGAAGATCAAGACTCCGTCTCCTCAGTTGTCTCCGAATAGTCTCTCTGCTAAGAATGTAATCAGGAAAAAAGGAGAAGTTGTTGCAACATGGACTAGGTGAGTGTAGTGTATTAGACTTTTGCTGCTGTTTGTAATTAATCAGTGCCAAAAAAATCAAACAAGCAACAAATTTCTTGTTTTTCTTTAAGGGAGGACGACCGAGATATTCTTGTTGCGCTCAAAACGAAAGGACCGTCGGCTAAAACATTTGCTGCTCTGGCATCTACGTTGGGAAAGTCAGAAGCACAGGTATTTTAAAAAAAACGTAATAAATCTGAGGTCGATCTATAGTTAAGTTGTCACCTAACGTCGTTCCTTTACTGTTACAGATTGAAGAACGGTTCAGCCAGCTCATGAAACTGTTTAAAAAGAAAGAGAAAATGGGAAGCTGAGCAATTAAGGCTGTAGGATCATGACGAACTTTTCTTATTCTTGGTTCTGCGAGAGGGCACACGCCACGGGCGAAGAAACCGGGAGAACGTTTTGGTCACTGGATTTTAAAGCAGGAGAATTTTTTTTAGGAGAAAAGCACTGCAAAATAATTTACAATACTCTGGTTCTGACTAAACGGCGCCTTCAGTTACGTTTATACGTCATTATGTTCAATCCTAAGCATGAGCCGGAAACCGTAGATGTTGACGGCGCTCGCTTCGTTTTGTATCGATAGTTCTCTTTTTATGTAATTTTCTTTAAATGAAGGTAAAAGCCAGCTGTTGGAGATTATTATTATTATTATTATTATTGCAGTCCAGAGACGAGAAGATTTTTTTTTTTTTTTTTTATATACACAACTTGATGTCTGAACTGAACCTGAGGTGATTTAATGGCTTACCATTAAAGACACTTGAGTCGTTTTTTCCCCAGTACCATCTACCTCTAAGAGAATAAGTGTGCTTGAACGAGAAGCAAAAAATACTGAAAGCCCATATACCTGTGCTCAAGAAGTTAAATACCCCCAAAAATATAAACTGTCACCAACATTAATATACAGACCTTAGTTCCTTTTACTTCATATACAATTAGCTTCAACCGTATTAGCGATCCGAATCAAGCCCACAGAAATAATTCAAACTAAAGCAAATCGACGTGTTCTCTAAAAGGCTCTATATACGTACACAGGCTTTCGGTTGTTCATGTTAATTCATAGTAGCTTCTTTAAAGTTAACAATTAAACAATTACATTTTTTTTTTATTTCCGTTTTGTTGTCCTGCACTCAGGATTTTTTTGCTTCTCAGATCATCACCAGGCCCGAGGCTTGTCTTGTATATATGACGAATGTGAGAGTTGTCGGAAGGCTTTTATTACTTAATACATTTGTACTATTTTTTATTTTGTCCTGAATGCAGTGATTACAAGAGAGCCTTCTGTCAAACTTACTGTCTGAATAAGTATTCTGTAAATAGTGTAAAATGCTTTTCACTTTTTAAAATAAAGTTAATTTATTTCACGTGTGTGAGAATTGTGTTTGTGGCGTTAGTATTGAAGACCAAGTTCCTTGTTTTGATTCAGTATAAAAATGAACACGTTAGGTTTTAAAAACAGCGATATTTAAATCCCTCGCTTTGTTTCCGGTCACCTTGAATGAGATCTCAATTCAAGTCAAGTGAAGTCAAGAAGCTTTTATTGTCATTTCAACCATATATAGCTGTTGCAGTACACAGTGAAATGAGACAACGTTTTTCCGGGATCGTGGTGCTACATAAAACAAAGACAGGGCTAAGGACATGTAAGTAGTCTTAGCTACATAAAGTGCAACTGTGCATCCTGGTGCAAACAGTGAAGGACAAGACAGACAAGACCGTGCAGACACAAAGTTACAAGACAATACATTCATTCACTCACTCACTCATTTTCTACCGCTTATCCGAACTACCTCGGGTCACGGGGAGCCTGTGCCTATCTCAGGCGTCATTGGGCATCAAGGCAGGATACACAATGGACGGAGTGCCAACCCATCACAGGGCACACACACACACACTCTCATTCACTCACGCAATCACACACTACGGACAATTTTCCAGAGATGCCAATCAACCTACCATGCATGTCTTTGGACCGGGGGAGGAAACCGGAGTACCCGGAGGAAACCCCCGAGGCACGGGGAGAACATGCAAACTCCACACACACAAGGTGGAGGCGGGAATCGAACCCCCAACCCTGGAGGTGTGAGGCGAACGTGCTAACCACTAAGCCACCGTGCCCCCCCAAGACAATACAAAAAGTACAAAAAATACAACACACAAAAGACAATAAACAGTAACAGAAACCGCGCCGACCGACCAGTGTATATACTGTATGTGAATACTGAATGTTCAAACAATATTTCGTGCAGTAACATTAGAATCATCTCCGTCTCATGCTCCGTGGAACCAGGTTCAAAGGACCTTGATTGGATCCAGCTCCAGATTTTTGGTTTAGAAGAATCCTCGATCGTCCGGTTCTGTAAACGTTCCTCGTCTAATTTTACTGATCCGTCTGTGTAAAGGGTTTTAGTTTAGGTGTAATTATTTCTGTCTGTATCTTGTTTTGGAAATAATGCTGCAGATGAAAAAAAAAAGCAAGACCGGGTAGAAGATTCAACGTTAGATGTTTGAAACATCTTGGACAGTAAGGAAAGTCTTCCACATCTGTATGAATTAACAACTGAGTTTACTCTAGTTTATGGCCCTTAAACGTCCTGATTCTAATCTGAATCGAACAGTGTTCGAATCACGTACTTAAATATTTTGTGCGTCTGATTTTATAAAAAAGTGCGATGCAATGGCAATAGTGCAATGGTGTGGGTGCTGAGATTAGCGAATGCCCATCCTCTTATATTGTCAGTGACCGAGTTGTGCCAGCTAATGCCCTGAGGGAGTTGTCCAGCCGCCCACAGATCAATAGAGACCTCGTATTAGTTCACTGGGTGCAGAAGGTTTGGTATTCATTTAATGAAGCTATGCCCAGAGAAAGGATCTCACCTGGTTTACTGTTCAAAGGACGATCTTGGTGGTGTACAGCTTCGTCATCATAACGAATGAGTGCTGAGTATCATCTTTAAAAACAAAATCCAAATCGTGTAAGTCTTCTGTCTTGTTTACTCTCTCAGAAATCTTTCCTTTAAGGTTTGTTTAGGGTGAAACCTGTGGTGGTCTTTTTTTTGGGGGGTTTTACATAGTTTTTTTGAGGGTTTCCCCAGAGAGACAACCTGTAGGCCCTTTGGGATTGTTAAATGTCAATTTTTTTTAACAAGTTTGTATCTATTTGATTACCAAAAAGTAATACAAGCGTATTGTATACAACTTTAGGCTATGTGAAACCAAACATGGGGGATTGGAACCTTTTGGGGAGCATCTTGGAGGAAGTTCACATTCATTCCACCATTGTGGGAAAAATCTGGCTGACTATCCTCTTTATCTTTCGCATGCTGGTCCTTGGAGTTGCTGCTGAGGACGTCTGGGATGATGAACAAAGCGAGTTTGTGTGTAACACCGAGCAGCCTGGGTGCAAGAATGTCTGCTATGACCAAGCCTTTCCCATCTCCCTTATCAGGTACTGGGTCCTGCAGATCATCTTTGTATCATCACCATCTCTGGTGTACATGGGCCATGCGTTGTACCGGCTGCGGGCTTTGGAGAAGGAGAGGCACAAGAAGAAAGCTCAGCTCAAAGTCGAGCTGGAGGGGATGGAGGGAATCTTGGATGAACACAAAAGGATTGAGAGGGAGCTGAGGAAACTGGAAGAACAAAAGAGAGTCAGGAAGGCCCCACTGAGGGGTTCCCTACTGCGTACATATGTGTTTCATATTTTGACCAGGTCAGTGGTGGAAGTGGGATTTATTCTGGGTCAATATGCCCTTTATGGTATTGGACTGTCCCCACTATACAAGTGTGAGAGAGACCCCTGCCCCAACATTGTGGACTGTTTCGTATCTAGGCCAACAGAGAAAAATATTTTCATGATCTTCATGCTAGGCATCGCTGGGGGTTCCCTCTTCCTAAACATTCTGGAGATCTTTCACCTGGGAGTGAGAAAGATCAAGCAGAGCATATATGGCAACATGCATAGTGATGATGAGAGTCTTTGCAGGTCAAAGAAAAACTCCATGGTGCAGCAAGCATATGTCCTTACAGACTGCCTGCCCCAAAAATTTGCACACATACCCCAAACATCCTATGCCGTTGTGAACGATGGGCAGGTGGAAGCTTTGCCACCCAACATGCCTACTAGCAACCCTCTGCCCTCCCCTGAGGCACCAACAAGTAATGGTACTGGCTCTGAGCAGTCAAAGCAGACACGCGTCCCGAGCCAGACTGAGATCCAGGCCATCCGTCAACTTGGGGCCACCGTGGGCAGCCGAGGCCACTCTTCCAGCAGCGACGACTCCGGACCCAAGGTATCCGGCCCTCTGAAGGGTGCTGGTCAGCTACCTCGAGCGTCCCTCAGAGCCAGCAATATCGAGATCCCAGCATCCCTTCAGAACTCTGCACGCAAGCAAAGTCGGGTGAGTGCATGCAAGGACCTGAGTGAAGAGAGTGATTCGTCAGAACACTACCCTACAGGTAGGAAAGCTAGCTTCATGTCCCGAGGGCTTTCTGAGAGCAGACTGGCCATTCCACTAGACAGCCCAATGTCCAAAAGTGGCTCAGAGTCAGAGCGTGAGCAGCTGGCTCAGAGTGAAAGCCCTGCCATGACCCCTCCACCAGCCGGTGGTCGCCGCATGTCAATGGTAAGAACATATTTTCAGGACAAAAGGTCATCTGCATGAGTGACAAACACTATTTCAAAGTTAAATCTATAACAATAAAACATTTTCCTTATCACTTTAAAATTCTGTTACACACAGTTTCCCTACCTGAGGGATAAGTACAGGATAAGACACGGGGACATACAGTTACAGGAAAATAATCAACAATGTAGTAATGTGATGTGGCCCGATATCGAGTTCCCTTTTGTTTTGTTTTTTAAACCCCACATACTGACACGATTTATTCCTCTTACGCTACAGGGATCTTCCAACAATTATTTTATTTATTTTTTATTTTTAAAAGAACAAGAATGTGTACTTTTTACATCCGGAGCTGATGTCATTGTGGCTGTTATGGAAAATTAATCAACACCCGCTGATCAGATTAGGGGGGCTGCGAATTTAAGAATCATTAAAGAAGTATTATATAACCTATTATTATTATTATTATTATTATTATTATTATTATTCCTAAAAGTGACACTGTAAATACAAATTAATTTACTGTAACTGATTTGTAATATAGGTACTGATTAAAAAAATTTACCGTCTGTGTTGCAATAATATTATAGATATTTTTCAGTAAAAAAACATATATATATATATATATATATATATATATATATATATATATATATATAAACAAATATGTATGCTGTAGGTTTACTAGATAATATAAAACATTATATAAACCAGTGCATGTGGTATATTTACATATTATACTACTATTACTAATAATAATAATATACATTTTTTTCCTATTTCAGAGCATGATCCTGGAACTGTCTTCGATCATGAAAAAGTGAACTTTTCAGGACACCAAAAAAAGTGGGTCATCATTGTGGCTTTGCTGAGCGCATGCTGCACAGTTACTGTTATAATCAGTGGTCTATGTTCTGTGTCCATTTGCATAGAGCTTTGCTAATTATGTTTTTTCTTTCATCCTCACACATACACATACAGTACACACACGCACACACATACACACGCACACACACACACAGGCACGCACACATACACACACACGCGCACACACACATACACACGCACACACACACACGCATACACACGCACGAACACACACACACATACGCATACACACACATGCACGCACACATACACACACATGCACACGCACACACACACGCACACACACACACGCACGCATACACACGCACGAACACACACACACATACGCGCACACACACATACACACACATACACACATGCACGCACACATACACACACGCACACGCACACACACACGCACACACACGCACACACACACACGCACGCACACATACACACACGCACACACACACGCATACACGCACGAACACATACACACACACGCACACACACACACATACACACGCACGCACACATATACACACACACATACACACACACACGCACATACACACGCACGCACACATATACACACACACGCACATACACACACGCGCACACATACGCACACGCACACACACACGCACACACATTTGAACACAAAATAACTAAAGATAATTAAATATTTTTGCACATAAGTACTGAGCATATTGCACATTAAAATCATGCTCTAGAAATATAAATGTAAACTAGGGCCTTACTTTCATTTATTTTTGTCTGTACTTTGAAGTAGTCGGTCGTTCTGTATAAATCTTCTTATAAAAAAGTGGAAGGTGTTATTATTTTGGAGATATCAGCGTGGAGCTTTGAGTTCATTTATTATGTAACTTGTGTAACTTCCTGAATGAGCCTTTAGTCATCAATAGCCATGTTCTGAATAGCAGGATTGATTAATATCTGGGATCATTATAACAATATCAGTGAAGTTCAGACACACCTACTGTATTAGCGCAGTATACAAACGAGTCTAGTAGCAAGTCCTGGTTAAAACGAATGAAAAATAATCTGACCTGGTGGTATGATGTGTAGTTATTGTTTCCACCCTGTAGCAGAAGAGTCCTTAAATAAAGATAAGTTTAAGCAGTGAAGTTTTATTTTAATGTAAACTCTATGTAATGTAATCCGTTCTCTAATATCTGACCCACTGCATATCCCACTTTTTTTCCCCAAACATCTAAAACATCTCACTAACCAAAAGGAAGTACATTGTTTACTTGTGCATTTCCTACATTATTTTAATATTTCCACTTTGTAAATCTGACACCAATCACTCTCTCACTCACTCACTCATCTTCTACCGCTTATCCGAACTACCTCGGGTCACGGGGAGCCTGTGCCTATCTCAGGCATCATCGGGCATCAAGGCAGGATACACCCTGGACGGAGTGCCAACCCATCACAGGACACACACACACTCTCATTCACTCACACAATCACACACTACGGACAATTTTCCAGAGATGCCAATCAACCTACCATGCATGTCTTTGGACCGGGGGAGGAAACCGGAGTACCCGGAGGAAACCCCCGAGGCACGGGGAGAACATGCAAACTCCACACACACACAAGGCGGAGGCGGGAATCGAACCCCCAACCCTGGAGGTGTGAGGCGAACGTGCTAACCACTAAGCCACCGTGCCCCCAATCTGACACCATATAAGTCAAAAATATATACAGGAGCATCCTCTATTTCAAATTCTTTTCTTTTTTTTTTATTGTATTAATTACCGTAAACAAAAGGGGCTAAAGTGTTTCCTGAAAAAAAAGGGGACAAATTTTTTTTTCTGATTTCTATACGCCATATAAATGCTTCCTGTTTCGCTCTATAGGTTTTTATAAAAAAATAAATAAATAAATAAATAAATAAAAAGCAAAGTAGTACATGATAAGTTTCTTTATTTCATAAACAGAAATGGTGTCTTGACAAAAAATCTGTCATTTATATAACACTAGCAATTGAAATGCATGAAAATGAGTTCTGCACAATACGTATTTACAATGGTTAAGTCATTAAAATTCATTAGGTTCATGTAGCATTTAGAAACGGGGAGGAGAGGAAAAAAAAATGTAAAAACTCTATAACAGCTATCTCAAAAACTGACAATATTAACACAAAAAACAGGAGATAGAGAGCAAGCAAGAGGAAGAGGAGGAGAGGGAGAGGGAGGAGAGGGAGGAGGAGGAGGAGGAGGTCTCCAGAGGGGGGAAAAACAAGTAAAGGAGAACAAAAAAAAAAAATAAAAAATACAAGCCAAAGAGAAATTACATGAAAAAGATGCACCGAAATTCTACTAATACAATAATCTGTGTAAAAAGCATGTAGAAAAACACCTGATGTGGTTTTGCTGATACAGTCGTTGACCAGTTATGAGAGGTATGAAGGATTTCACAGGTAGATAAGAGTGTGAGAGAGAGAGAGAGAGAGAGAGAGAGAGAGAGAGAGAGTCCGCTCTGCTAGTCGAGAGATGGGGGGGCACGGAGACCCCTGCATACACACGTTTCACGTCAAGGTGAACTATGGCCTCTGCAAGTTCTAAGGCAAAAAAGTCGGAGGTGCACTTCTATTCTTCTTAAACATCCCCGTCGGGTGAAAAAACGACAAACACGAAGAAATAAGCATAGTTATCAAAGGACATTTGTTTTTTTTGTATCCATTTGGTTAAAAAACATACAAAAATGAAAAAAAAAAAAAAAACAAACAAGAGAAAGGAATAATAATACTAAAACCTAGCTATCCAATCCAAACTCACGATTACTATATACATGGCAAGTTTGATTTGACTCGTAAAAAACGTGTCACCTTGTCTTTGTAAACATTTTTGCTGTTCTACTTTTCCTCCAACGAAAATCCGTCAGCCTGCGTATCCCGCCGAGATCACGTATAAAGTCGAGCGAATCGGGGATAAAGAAGGCAAAGGTTTTTTTTTTTTTTCCTTTTTCTTTTTCGCTGATGAGGAAAGCTTTGGAGAGCCAGTGTCAATGTTTCAAAGAAGCAGCAAAAAACAAGACGGGAAATACAACAGAAAAAAAACAGAAAACAGAAGAAAAAAAAAAAAAAAAAAATGCTGGTAACGTTTAAAAAAAAAATAAAAACTAAAAACAAACACATTGCCATAGTTTATTAACTTCAGATTAAAAGCTTATAGACAATTTTTCTAAAGTTCAAATGAGAATCGACAGCCCTCATTTTTTTTATTCAAGATTTTGTGCAAATCAATTTTCGATTTGTCAATTGTTAGCTTAGAAACTATTAAAAAAAAAAAAAAAGGTTTACGACCCATTAGCTTTTCTTCAGAAGACCTTTTTTTTTCCCCAGACATGAAATGATCTTTGAGAGAAAAAAAAAATACAAAACAAATTGTACAAATAAAAATAAAGGTCATTGGCATGCACCCTGAGACATGATACAAGAGCAAATGTGTCACTGTTTAGATGATTCAGCTTGAACAAGTCAAAGCAAAGCTGTTGACGTGCATCTGAGGAGACGGATGAAACCGAGGAGCTTATTGGATTTGTGAGGTTGTTGATTAAAAACCAGGCTTTGAAAACTTTTACTAGCAGAGACAAAACCAAAAACCGTCTGTTTTTATAGCCTGTATAGACGTGGTTATGTTTCAGGCATCAAAAAAAAAAATGAGTCGATCCCTCAGACCGGAGCGACCGTCGGCTCTAAGGACGAAAGAAATGAGTTTCACATGCAATTGAGAAATACGCTACGCGTTCGATGCTGCCCGAGAGACCAACAAAATACACAGTCCCTGCTTTTCAATACTGTTTTTAACACACCATCATCATCCAGAGGACGCTACGAGTTGAGTATGAGTCTTGCTAATCTTTCTGTATAAACCCAAAAGTCACGTTACTAAAGAAAGGTTGTGCTAATAAAGAAAAATGGACATAATTGATAGCACAAAATCCAAACAGACTTCCCAAAGCAGCTCCTATCCTGAATGTTCTTCTGCTCCTGTCACGCTTACACACCTACACACCTGATTCAGCTAATCATGCTAACGGTGTGGGTGTGGGAGAGAAGACGAACGTCTACAGGAAATGCTGTGAAAGAGCTGCGCTTTGGAGTAGAGCTGTAAAACTCTGGGCTGTCTTTTTTAAACACAAACCCACTCAGTACTGGAGTGTCGTGCTGGATCGTGCAGTTTAGCAAAATGTCAGCAAATCAGATATTTAATCACTGGGATGAAGTAGTAAAGATTAGCTAAGTAATACTGTGGGGGTGGGGGTGGGGTGTATGGGAGAGCAAAAGGGAGGGGAGAGAGAGAGGGGGGAGAGACAGAGAGAGAGAGGGGAGGGGGGGAGAGAGGGGAGAGAGGGGGAGAGAGAGGGGGAGAGGGGGGGAGTGAATGAGTGAGAGAGAGATGGGGGGAGAGGGAGGGGAGAGGGGGGAGAGACAGAGAGAGAGGGGAGGGGGGGAGAGAGGGGGGGGGAGGGGGGAGAGAGAGGGGGGGGGAGAGGGGGGGAGGGGGGGAGTGAATGAGTGAGAGAGGGAGGGGGAGAGAGGGAGGGGGAGGGGGAGAGAGGGGGAGAGAGGAGGGGGGCGGTGGGAGAGGGGGAGAGAGGGAGGGGGAGAGAGAGGGAAGGTGGAGAGAGACAGAGAGAGGGGGAGAGAGAGGGAGGGGGAGAGAGGGAGGGGGAGAGAGAGGGAGGGTGGAGAGAGACAGAGAGAGGGGGAGAGAGAGAGTGTGAATGAGTGAGAGAGAGAGAGAGAGAGAGAGAGACAGAGAGAGACAGAGAGAGAGAGAGAGAGAGAGAGAGAGAGAGAGAGAGAGAGACAGAGAGAGAGAGAGACAGAGAGAGAGAGAGAGAGAGAGAGAGAGAGAGAGAGTGTGAATGAGTGAGAGAGAGAGAGAGAGAGAGAGAGAGAGAGAGAGAGAGAGAGAGGTTGTTAAAAACAGTATTGTAATACAGGCAGTAATTTCTATACACCTGTCATTATAGCTTTGATTCTTCTGAAAAACTTTCTATTTTCCTTAAAATATGAAACAGACGAATCTGATGACAAAGTAAGACATAATTACACAATGTGCTTATACAGTGGAGCGTCACACGTCCCACACTTTACTCTACCGCCCCTACAACACGTAGTGTGAAAACAAAACCCAGCTCTTTATAGGGATGATTTGCATATGTGCGCACAAACGTCCGTCAGGACCTCGTAAAATCTTTAGTTTTCTGTTTTGTACCTGATTAGAATTTCGAAATACTGTTTCGAGAAAGAGGGAGCGAGAGCAAAGCTAAAAGCCTCGAGAAGAGGAAAAGATCCAAAAAACAAGAGCACAAACTAGCAAATCACGACAAGTCTAGATCTCTAAACTGCTACAACAGAGCACTCCATCCAGTATTAATGTGTGTGTGTGTGTGTGTATGTATGTATGTGTGTTTGTGTGTGTATGTGCATATGTGTGTGTGTGTGTGTGTATATGTGTGTTTGTGTGTGTTTGTGTGTGCGTGTGTGTGTGTGTGTTTGTGTGTGCATGTGTGTGTGTTTGTGTGTGTGTTTGTGTGTGCATGTGTGTGTGTGTGTGCTTGTGTGTGTGTTTGTGTGTGCATGTGTGTGTGTGTGTGTGTGTGTTTATGTGTGTGTGTGTGCTTGTGTGTGTGTTTGTGTGTGCATGTGTGTGTGTGTGTGTGTGCGTGTGTGTGTTTGTGTGTGCATATGTGTGTGTGTGTTTGTGTGTGCATGTGTGTGTGTGTGCTTGTGTGTGTGTTTGTGTGTGCATGTGTGTGTGTGTGTGTGCGTGTGTGTGTTTGTGTGTGCATATGTGTGTGTGTGTGTGTGTTTGTGTGTGCATGTGTGTGTGTGTGTTTGTGTGTGCATATGTGTGTGTGTGTGTGTGTGTGTGTTTGTGTGTGCATATGTGTGTGTGTGTGCGTGTGTGTGTTTGTGTGTGCATATGTGTGTGTGTGTGTGTGTGTGTTTGTGTGTGCATGTGTGTGTGTGTTTCAGGGGAGAAAAGATCAAATTCTTTAAACACAATACCACAAAAAAAAACAAGTCATGGCCCGAAAGACAGAATTATTATTATTAAATATACAATATTTCAAAACGGATCGACGGCGAGTCGACCGACTTATATAACAACAAACGGAGAAAAAATTTTGTCTTCAAAATTTTGGTTTTCTGAACGAATAGACAAACTGGAAAATATACAGGCAGCATGCAAATCCTAACAAATATACACTTAGGGTAAAGATACAGATATATAACCATTTTAAAGGGTTGATAAAAATCCCAGTGAAAGTTAAAAGGTCGTTATTTCTATCATTTCAACCAATTTAGCTTATCAGACTCGC
>NC_083471.1:4098432-4100932 GCF_030014155.1 Tachysurus vachellii | reverse complement strand
AACAAGAATTCTCTTAGCATTAACACTTGCAATTCACTTAATCCACCACAAGATGGCAGCAGCGACCCATAAACCTCTTATTTACTTGCCGACAAAGACACCTTAATCATCCAATACCTTCAAAAGTAATGAGAGAGAGAGAGAGAGAGAGAGAGAGAGAGAGAGAGACAGGGGGTAGAGGGGGAGAGAGAGAGAGAGCGAGAGAGAGAGTGAGAGAGTGATAGAGAGAGAGGGGGGGAGAGGGGGAGAGAGAGTGATTAGAGAAAGAGTGAGAGAGAGAGAGAGAGAGAGAGAGAGAGAGAGAGAGAGAGATAGATAGAGAGGGGGAGAGAGTGAGAGGGAGAGAGAGTGAGAGAGTGATAGAGGGGGGAGAGAGAGTGAGAGTGTGTGTGAGAGAGAGAGAGAGAGAGAGAGAGAGAGAGAGAGAGAGAGAGAGAGAGAAAGAGAGAGTGATAGAGAGAGGGGGGGAGAGGGAGAGAGAGTGATTAGAGAAAGAGAGAGAGAGAGAGAGAGAGAGAGGGAGAGAGAGAGAGAGAGAGGGGAGAGAGTGAGAGGGAGAGAGAGTGAGAGAGTGATAGAGGGGGGAGAGAGAGTGAGAGTGTGTGAGAGAGAGAGAGAGAGTGTGAGAGAGAGAGAGAGAGAGAGAGTGATAGAGAGGGGGAGAGAGAGAGAGAGAGAGAGAGAGAGAGAGAGAGAGAGAGAGAGAGAGAGAGTGAGAGAGAGAGAGAGAGTGATAGAGAGGGAGAGAGAGAGAGAGAGAGGGTGAGAGAGAGAGAGAGAGAGAGTGAGAGTGTGAGAGAGAGAGAGAGAGAGAGAGAGAGAGATGACAAAAGAACAGAAAGTGAATATCTCTCCATCTGTCAGCGTGACTGAGGCAGACAGCAGCCGGTAAGAGGAAGAGGAGAGACAGCTGGCTCACTCATTTCATCCTCTATCTTTCTTTTACGCTCCTGCTGGGTGATTACTAGCAGGGATGAGTATGCAAATACGCGTCGTTAACGAGCTGGTGCTACAGGAGCTTGGCGGCGCAGTCTGTCTGACCATATGACAGACAGACAACACACACACACACACACACACACACACACACACACACACAAATCCCTACACACGTACACAAAACAGTGGGAATATATTCTCTGCGTGCGTCTCAATCAGTCTCTAGATTAGTACTCAGGGCATTGATCAGGAAGTCTGACATTTTAAGGGCTGTCTCTCAGTGCACTGGAATGTTTGCTCCCTAAAAAAATCCCACAATGCACCAGAGGATTGTTTGTACTGGAAATGATGTCATATTTTCTGAAGGCTCTTGGCTTGAAAAAACGATGGACTAAGCTTGTGTCAGCCAACTTCGTCTACTTGTCTCATAAGTACTGACTGACTGACTGACACACACACACACATACACACACATACACACACACACACACAGACACACACACACACACACACACACACACACAGACACCCTTGACAGATGAATGCTTATATGAAGCATAACACAGATCCAGGGTTCGATCCTGAGCTCAGGTTACTGTGTGTGGCATTTTACACGTGTTCAGGTTGGTTTCCTTTAGGTTCTCTGGTTCTCTGGGTTCCACCAGTCTGTGTTTAGATCCAGGGAAAGACTGTAAATCCATCCACATGTTGAAACAGATGAATAAATGAATGTATTTCCTCATTTCCATGTCTCTTCCACGTCTATCATACAACTATCTTCATTATGCTTTGGGTCCTGACCCCATTTCAAGCTGGCGAGTATTTCAGCCCAAAATGTATTCGGATTCGGTAAAAAAATCTACGACTGGTTACAAATTTCTCGTTCTTTATCGGGAAGATCGTCGGCTGTGTGAGAAGATTTGTTTTTACCGGAGCTACCACATTTCAAACGGCTGCACAAAAAAGCAGCAGGAAAACCTGCAGCTCTCTGAAGCGAGAGTGGAGAAGAAAGAGAAATGGAGAGATGAGGTCACACAGTGTGTGTGTGTGTGTGTGTGTGTGTGTGTGTGTGTGTTTGGGAGGATAGGGAACAAGGTGTCAGAGGGAAGTCTGTGTTTAGTGCATGAGATGACAGAGTGAACACTAGCGGCGCTCATAAATTCAGACCTGCTGTGCATTCTCTCTCTCTCTCTCTCTCTCTCTCTCTCTCACTCTCTCACTCTCTCTCACACACACACACACTTCCTGCATGCACACATTCCCTTTTCTCAAAGGACCACTGCTCTGGAAATGGGTCTAGACTGTAAAAAGTAGGTCTCGTTTGTTACTCCCAGCATCCTGGCCCATTTTCTTTCTTACAGCTTGAACAAATGAGGGATTATGGGAATGCGATGGAGGAGCAGAAAGGTCATGAGGTCATGAGTAACACACCTGTCTGAGGCTCAGGAGGCTCTTCAGCCCAGGATCCTGTAACAGACGAGCTGTGTTTTGGTTTCAAGGCTCTATGTGTCTCTTCGGTAACGAGGCTCGGTGTGACACAGATAGGACGGAAAGCAGGCGG
>NC_083471.1:4075932-4090932 GCF_030014155.1 Tachysurus vachellii | reverse complement strand
TCTTTGGGGAAGGCCACAGGCACCTGTGAAGGCCTGTAGTCCTTTTTGTGCTCTCCCTGAGTGCTTGCTTTGACCTGGTTGCAGGCCAATCTGCTGTCGTTAAGCTGCTGGGAAGTGTTGGCAGGCTTGAAGAGACCATGCAGTCCATTGTCATCCAACTCCATGTCGGCAGTGTCATTGTCTTTGTCCCTGCCATCATCCTCATCGCCTGACAGACCCAATGTGATGGGTTCATCCTCGCCCTCCTGCGGCTCCTGCTTGATGTGAGTCACAGCTGGCCCGCTGAGCAATGTGCTTGGGAAACCTGAGGTACTACTGGTGTGTGAGGAGCTCTCGTTGCTGTTGTGCTTACTACAAGCCCGCTGGTACTTCCTGTACTTGGGGCACCGTGGCAGATCCGAGGTGACCTGCTGTTCCGAGTCCACTTGACCATCTGGGAAATCAGCGCTGGCTACAAGCCGCTCATGGTCTGGCCGCCGCAGAGCATTGAGGGCATCGGGATGGCGACGGGAGCGTGGAGAAGCAGCCCAAGTGACCGGTGCATTCGTCGTCATAGCTGATGCCTCAGCTTGCATGTTCTCATCTTCTGAATGGTTGCTCTCCGGCGCCACCTTTTGACAGATCAAGGCCCCATCTTCCTCACTCCGCAGCTGTGCCTCCAGGAAACGGAAGCAGGAATCCTCTAGGTTGTGCATGCGAAGGAAGTCTGCACAGCGTATCACTTCCTGGATGTTGTCACGGCTGAGCAGCAACTTGGCTGTGTAGGCAAACTGCAACAATGGAGCAAAGCCCCTGGCAGTGACCTGCACACACAAACACACAAAACACAGTGGAAAATGTTAATGATACAATCAGCAATGCCATTGTTCTGTGCATTTGGAGTGTGCAGAGGCAAACTGACAGGTCTAATGACCATCAACAATAATCATACATTAGGTCAGCACTGAATGTTCTACGGTATAAAATAGCCGAAAATAGCAGCAGCAGACCAGCAGGTAACAATCACCCAAATTCCACCCCTCGTCCCAGACTGACTATTTTCTGTCCTGGTCTGGACTTTTTCATCATCTGACTGGCTGAACAGATGGTGCCCCCTGCCTAGCCTTGGTGGTATGACAGTGCAAGGAGTGAGGACCATATGGAACTGTCTGGGCACTGTCAGGGCAAATGCATTGGGCATGAGCGATGGATGAAGAAAAGGGATTGAAACCTGTCCTTTGAACCCAGTGCTGGACATTAGGGGAATATCTGCAAAGTCGTGCTGCTTTACAGTACAATATTAGTGTACAGACCTAATGTGAATCTGGGTTAAGAATCAGGTATTAATCAGTATCTGGAATTATTTAGTACATGCATGAAACAAAAAGCAGTCGCTATTGTTTTTGTTCCTATTGCCCCTCTCAAAATTATATTATTGATGCTCAGAATTTAACTGCCGTTCATGTCTCATCTAACACCATAACCTTTTTATAATAAAAACATAAAAATGTATGCAATTTGTATGACAGAAATTGACATTGGCTCGGCCTGTCTGAGATGTGAGTCATGATTTGGCCCAGTGTTCTGCCTATGAGCCACACACTCTACTAGGTGTTCTCTACTCAGTGGAGTATTGCAATGACTCAACTTTGATCTGGGCCAGTATTGTTCCATATACAAAGCGGTCTCTTTTTTCTGCCTGGGTGACATAAAATCTGGCAACGTGACTTATCGCAGTACAGAGTCTCAAGAGCACTGGAGAAACACTTTGTTCTGAATAGCGCTGGAGAAAGCCGTCTTCACTCGCTGTTTGGACCTATTGTTTACACAGAGAGCTGTGCATGGGAAGGCTCGCGGAATTGCGAGCATACTCTGGCTGGTTGTCCTCAAGAGCCTGAATTTGGAAAGATTAATAAGCACTGTGAACTGCACTGTTAGCTGTGTGTGAATATTTCCATGTGGAAAAACATGAAAATGTGGAAGGAGAACAAAGCCAGATCCAGGCAGAAGGGAATGCCTGAACCTGGTGAATCATTTGCAGAAATATGTATCTAAACATTACTCACACCAGGACAGGACAGGATACTCATACATACACACACAGTGCATCTGCTTTACTATATACATTCTGACTCAAACGTGCAACAATGTCCAGCACTGGATAAGCTACTTAATATGTACCTAGCTTAGCAAAGAACCCTATCATTCAATCACACACACAGCTTAGCAAATAATTACTCCATATTTTCTTACTAACGTGATCAAAATGAACTCTTTAAATTGTTTAATATCTAACAGCACATTCAGAAATACCAAAAAATCCCTCACTCTCATATCTACATGTCTTTCCTATAAGTTTGATTTTTGATTATAAACTAGTACCTACACACGATATGATTTAAAGTCAAGTAATGATTCATAACTCATTAATAAAGTTTGGTCCTCACACCTGATCCCAGGAATAGAACTTTTTCTAACTCCAGTAACTGAATCAGAAAGTGAAAATTATCAACGCACCTCGTCGTTTATTACGTTCTCAAGCCAAAGCAACTGTAAGACGTCATAGTAACAACTCATGGGGCATTTGTAGTGGACTCTAAATAATAATAAATAATAAACGTGTTATATTACGTATAACTTTGAGATGATGAAGTTTACCGTCATTCGATGTTTTACGGAAGGAGTCTCCAGTACCATTGATTTGAAATTTTATCTATTTATTTATTTATTTATTTATTTATTTATTCATTTGTTTATTTATTTCTTGCGTTAATACACATATACTAATAGCCATCTGCATATTATATTCATAGTACATATATATTAATCTGTATATTATATTCATAGTACATATATATTTATCTGTATATTATATCCATAGTACATATATATTTATCTGTATATTATATCCATAGTACATATATATTAATCTGTATATTATCTTCATAGTACATATATATTTATCTGTATATTATATCCATAGTACATGTATATTCATCTGTATATTATGTTCATAGTACATATATATTAATCTGTATATTATATTCATAGTACATATATATTAATCTGTATATCTTCATAGTACATATATATTTATCTGTATATTATATCCATAGTACATATATATTTATCTGTATATTATATCCATAGTACATGTATATTCATCTGTATATTATGTTCATAGTACATATATATTTATCTGTATATTATATCCATAGTACATGTATATTCATCTGTATATTATGTTCATAGTACATACACATCTGTAAATTACTGTTTATAGTAATAGCCATATATTTTGTTACATCCTTCTGTAGATTTCAGTAATAATTATAGCCATCTGTATATTATGTTCATGGTACACACACACATAGTACAAACTACTTCTATACTACCACTTTATTTAACTTATTTAAATCTTGTAAAAACTGTATATCCTGCACTCGCTACTATTGGACTCTGGTTAGACCTAAACTGCATTTCGTTGCCTTGTACTTGTACATGTGTAATGACAATAAAGTTGAATCTAATCTAATCTAATCTAATCTAATCTAATAAAAACTAATTTACAAGTAGCTTGTGTAAACAGTGACCGCAGCAAAATCCGATCTTGATTCTGAATCTCTCCACATGATACCATTTAATAGAAACCTTATTCTCTTCGTGCAACCATTCCTGAGCGTATGATGTTATCCGATAAAGACAAGCTTGTGTTTGTTGGATATAAATCTTAATCTGTAAAGCGAAGCTGGATATCAACAAAGGAGTGCAAGAAATGTGTGTCTGAGGGAGAGAAACAGAGTGGGTTGGGATGATGTCATTATGGAAGGACATTCAGTCCTGTTTGTAAATTCGCTCCTGAAATTAGAGATTACAGCACGGCAGCATGAGGATTTTCCTATGTACATGACAATTTTAAGTCTTAAACACATCTCACGGGCAATAACGAGCAGCAAGGCGGGCATGACCGTCTGGCTTCCAGTAGGTAACTGTAGGAGCTGGCAGAGAGAGAGAGAGAGAGAGAGAGAGAGAGAGAGAGAGAGAGAGAGAGAGAGAGAGAGATGCAGACGGGGTGAAAGCAGCAGCAGTGATCAGTCATTGTTGAGAGGAAGCTGCTGACTCGTAATCTCTGGTGGGGGATGGAAGTGTGTGTGTGTGTATAGAAATGGGGGAGGGAAGAGCTGACTGGACACACATGAACACGCTAGCAGTGTAACAGAGCTAAAGAAGAAAGGATTAAAAAGAAAAAAGAAGGAAAGGGAAATAACTAAGAGTATCTTTCTCTCTCTATCTTTCTATTTTTTTGTCCTATCTCTCTGGGAGAGCAGAAGTGCTGAGCGCATGCTGGATCTGCTTTCAGCTGACATCAGCAGCTGCAGCCCACAGCAGCACATCACTATGGAGCCTGCACCATCTGTGACACACATACACACACATACACACCATCCTTTCCTATCCAGACACACCAAATCAGAGAGAGATTGGGAATGAAGGAGGAGTAATGGGTTTGAGATATAGTGAGAGGGATAAAGGAGAGACACGCACACACAAGACATAAAGGCATCCACAGATCACTACGGTGGAAAGAAAATGAGGAAATGAAAGACGATTACTGAAGAAACGTGGGGGAAATTAAGGAAGCGAGGCTCATTAACAGAAAGACTTTGACATATGAAGCGCCGTGCTCTTAACAGCGACTACTATACGTACACAAAGACCCCCATATATCAGCGTGACAGATCTGGGTCATTTATTCTAATCTAGAGCTGCTTTCCCTCTTTCTCTCTCTCTCTCTCTCTCTCTCTCTCTCTCTGTGTCATTTTTTCCCTAAGTGGTCATATCATAGTAGGAAATAATATAAAGAGACCTCACAGAGCATGACAAAACAAGGAGGAATCCCGCCAAAATAACCCTTTTCCATAAACCGATCATGGAATGCAGTCGACCCCCAAATCTCTCTCTCTCTCTCTCTCTCTCTCTCACACTCACACACACACAAACACAATCATCTCACCCCACCCTATCACTCTACATACTCTTCCGCTTGAACTCTACTATTCTCCTACATCACCCTTTTGGTCCTCTACAGCGGAGACGTCTAATTGATGCAAACGCGCTCGGGCGAAATTCCTGCATGTCATGAATGCTAACGAGTCAAAAGCATGCATGACAATGATGCTGAGTGCACACACACAGACACACACACACACACACACTCACACACACACGCACACAGCAGCGGCACAGGAAGATAGCTGAGACATAAATTCTGCTGACTAACATGACTAGCCATCAAATCCAGACTCATTATGTGACTCACTTCATTATTTTCTGTACATCCTTTCCAGACAAAAGGGCACAATTGTGTTCAGATGAGTTTCTAATCCCAAGATGACACAACTGACCAACACCAATAAAACAAAGTGTAAACAAAGCATCAATAAATCAAAGTAGACTGTATAATATCTATATATATATATATATATATATATATATATATATAAAAAATCTGTGCTGTATATTGATAGCGTAGCACAATAAGACAGCACACGTTCACAAGCTACAAGAATATCTATAAATCAATATTAAACTATATGAATCATATTCAAGTCAACAGCCTTAGAAGAATTTTACATCTATTTGTAATTTACATCTATTTTGTATATTAACAACCCATTTCGCTTATAGCTGCGGAATAGCAGTCGAAAAATTTTGAGCTTTTTATTGTAATTGTAATGAGTCTGTCTGTGTTTTGCCCTGTTGCTGTCTGCTGTCTGCCTTGCTGTTAATTGTTTGCTCCGGCCCACACATTTGTTACCATGGACACTAATTGCACTCTATCTCCCCCCCAGGTGTGTCGTCTTAGTCTCTGATTTTCTCTGCGTTGTGATTGGTTCCTGTTTGTTATATCTACTCTGTTTGTTCACTTCCCTGGTGTTGGTCGTTGTTGAATGTTTATGTTCCTGTTTGCTCAGTGTTCTGCCCTGTTTTGCCTGCCCGTCTGTTTGCCTGTTTCTTGTTTTGGATTAATAAAAGACTGAACTGCATTTGGATCCTCACTCGCCTTTGCCTCACCGTGACAGTAATATTGTTGTAATATTGTTTGATATTGTAATATTGTTTTCATTGTTCTAACCATTCATTTTTTAAGTTTTTTATAACGACTGCTATGGTCAGTCTGCACATTCAGAATCATTTTAAACACATAAAAAAAGATAAAATCCGAATAATGTTCGCTTCATGAAGATTTTGGTTCTTCGTTGAGAAGAGACCGACCCTGTGAGGATCCTGAGGTATCGAGCGATATAAAAGCTCCAGCTGAATTCTGATCCATGAAGATTTCAGACCTTCAAAGAGGAGATGCCAACTCCATGTGGTCCTTGAGGACAACAACCTCCTCGTCAGTACTGTCAGACTGTATCTGACTGTAAAAAGGACATTATTCATAATAACACCCTCTGGTGGGGGGGCATGGTGGCTTAGTGGTTAGCACATTCGCCTCACACCTCCGGTTTCCTCCCCCAGTCCAAAGACATGCATGGTAGGTTGATTGGCATCTCTGGAAAATTGTCTGTAGTGTGTGATTGTGTGAGTGAATGAGAGTGTGTGTGTGTGTGTGCCCTACGATGGGTTGCCACTCTGTCCAGGGTGTATCCTGCCTCGTTGCCCGATGACGCCTGAGATAGGCACAGGCTCCCCGTGACCCGAGATAGTTCGGATAAGCGGTAGAAAATGAATGAATGAATGAATGGACACCCTCTGGTGTTTTTAACAATTTATAATCACACCCTCCAGTGTCACCTAAATGAGGATTCACGTTAGGTGTCTGGTTCCTCTCGAGGTTTCTTCCTCTTACATCTAAGGGAGTTTTTCCTCACCACAGTCACCTCAGGCTTGTTCATAGGGAATAAATACAAACACGTTTAAATATGTCTAATATAAATCTTGATCTCTTGTATAATATTACTCTTTGTATATTAAACTTTTTGTACTACATTTCTTGTGTTCTGTAAAGCTGCTTTGACACAACGTCCGTTGTTAAAAGCGCCGTACAAATAAAACTGAAAAACCGAATTGAATAAATATCAATTGCTAGTATAATCTAATAGAAATCTGCAAATTTGAAGAAGAGATGACTTCACACTCTGGGGTTGGCTTTTTACTCTGCACAAAAGCTGTAACAAAGGACAATAAGAGCACACGCTGAGTTCGACTCAGGAATGTGATTTCCCTTTTAATGAAGTGCTTACAGCACATCCACACACCGTCTCACGCTGCTCTGGTGGTGCTGAGGACTTCGCTTTGTTTGAGGATTAAATCGGAGTGTAATAAATAATCCCTCCAGACTCTAGATTAACTGCAGAGCTACAGACAGTGAGAGGTCGCGACCTCGGCATCCCCGGCGCGAGGACTTCCTCTGCGCCTCCAGAGATCTCACAAGGGGTCGCACTCTCTGAAACACCGAACTGCTGCTGTTTTTTGTTTTAGCCGAGCAACACGTCCTTCCTGTCTCACAGCTGCTTAACGTGTGTGTATGAGAGTGTGTGTGAGGAAGACAGAATCCTTCTCCCTTTTCTTCTTTGTTTTAGTCTTTCTTTCTCTCGTCTCCCGAGTCTCTGCCTCTTTCCTGTATCTGCCTACTGACTATAAACACTGCGTGCTTTGCAACACCTGGACTTTCTTCTGTTTTATTCTTGTTTATTCACTTAAAGTGCTGCAGACAAAACAAAACTCTAAAGTATTAAAAAGGGGTTC
The DNA here is from genome assembly GCF_030014155.1 of Tachysurus vachellii. Classification (NCBI taxonomy): domain Eukaryota; kingdom Metazoa; phylum Chordata; class Actinopteri; order Siluriformes; family Bagridae; genus Tachysurus; species Tachysurus vachellii. The sequence continues at coordinate 4,083,198 of NC_083471.1, read as the reverse complement.
ATCAAAGACATATATTATTGTATTTAAGGACTCGAGAGACTAAATAAGTGCTTTATTAAAGCGCAGGTGCACTCTGAGAGTAAACCTGTTCAACCTGCAGACTCATGCCTTCACATGTGAACTACTTTAATAGATCTGAATATTAATTAGACTAAAATCTTTATATCTCAAACAAAGATATGTGCTAGCAGTCGCGCTGCATGTAGTCGCATGTTTTAAACTACAGGAAGTGGTTGCTTTCTTAAACAAAGAATATTAAGAGGCAAAATAATCACACTATAAATATTTATCTGCAGTCTATTTTCTAATCACGTTAAAAGTATCTCCTCGCTGCCGGTGACCTTAATAAATCTACCACAAGCCCGAGCAGGATAAAGCTCTTACTTCAGATGAATCATATCAAAGTAAAGTGGAAAGCTTCCTATTCACTACGTGCTCACTATATAGCGAATGACAGGATATGACACAACAGCCTTTTAAAATCTTATATACTGCACAATATTACTTAAATAAAACCTTATAAACTGCATTAAGAGACAAAGTAAGAAACTTTGTATATCAGAAAAACATGGGATAGTAAATAAGGGGTGAGCAAAATGGCAAAAATGATAGAAAGTGTTACTAGGATACAGAATGTGTATCACATTCACACACACACTCTCATTCACTCATGCAATCACACACTACGGACAATTTTCCAGAGATGCCAATCAACCTACCATGCATGTCTTTGGACCGGGGGAGGAAACCGGAGTACCCGGAGGAAACCCCCGAGGCACGGGGAGAACATGCAAACTCCACACACACAACGGGAGACACACGGGAATCGAACCCCCAACCCTGGAGGTGTGAGGTGAACGTGCTAACCACTAAGCCACCGTGACCCCAATGTGTATCATAATATCCAGTTTTCATGAAAAACTGTTAGAAATAAGAACACACTCGTCGACAATAAATAAACACATTCATAATAATGTAAAATATATTCATTCATAAAATTTGTTATACATTATATATTTAAAAAAATCTTAATTATAATATTAATTCCTCATATTCATCTATTAAAATAAATGTCAAATATTTAACGGAATAAAAAAGGATAAAAAATCATTTAATTTAGTACAAAAATAATTAATGAATGAATTGTAGGCCTTTTTTTGCACCCAAAACCCTAACAAAACAAATTATAAAACAATACATCAAAATCCACAATATTTCAGAAAACTGTATTATGTAATATTATGCATTATGATTTCAATCTCATAATATCATCCAAAGCTAGTCTTTGCGAGTGTGGCAAAATGTGTGGAGACTTTGGATTACAGATCTTAACCCATTGACAATGAGTGTGTGTGTGTGTGTGTGTGTGTGTGTGTGTGTGTGAGAGAGAGAGAGAGAACCATTAATACCTGCCTAACATTAACCTTTTCAACTCTTCTTAAATCCTCAGCTCTTACAACTTCTTTTCCAAATAAGGCCTGGCTGTCAGACAGACCGGAGAAAAGGATTAGTCTTTATTTAGTTTGACCGAGTCATGTCCTCGGATTCCTCCGAAAACCACACACTCATTGCTCGTCATCAACAGCAGCTCTAATCGTGTCATACCTCGGCTAACAAGTAATGAAAGGTGCTTTAGGGCGAGGTTGACAAGCAAGCAACTTCCAACGTTAGCTTCTGGTGTGATGACTAGCACATACCTCCTTTTGCAGCTCAGCTGTCAGTCTTACAGAACAAAACCTTGCGAGTGTACAGCCAAAGGTTAACACAAAAAACTTCCTCGATTGTATTGAGTTCAATTCAATCGACTGATTATTTTACCGTCCGTTTCAATGAATCGAATATCCAATTCAATCGATTCAATCTCTTTAAAACAACAAAAAATGTCACAACTATTGTAAATTGAGAATATTTATACGTTATTAGTTTTGTTGTAGCCTCTAAAACATTACAAACAAACTCAATGTAGTCTTACGTACAGTATGAGTGCATTATTGGATTGACTAATGATTCACTGATCCGATTCAGTGAGTGAGTCAAGTGCGTAAACTGTTCAATATTTAACCCGGACAAGTTTGTTTTCTTTGGAACTACAATAGATGTAAACCAGTGTGTACAAACGCAGAAGGTTTGATTCGGATCGACTTGCGGCTAATTCAATCGAAAGAATCTTTTTACGATAGAACGATTCGTTCGGGACTTATTTTAAACCCACAGATGCATTTCCTCACATCCATAATCAGTTAAAAAGATAAAAAAATTCTGTCAAATCAGATGTAGATTAAATCAAAGACGGAGCAGTGAAAAGTGTGCGAGATTTCATCGAACCGCTTTCCTGAGAATATTCAGTTTTAGGGCTAATGTAAAAGGTGATGCTTCTTTCTTTCCCCTCCACCTCTCCGTCACTAAACGCCCCTGGGAGCTAAAATATGCAAAGTCTAAACACGTCTCTGGGTTGCGATAATTACTTCAGCATGGCACACACTGAAAGAAAAAACTCTTTCTTGTCTGAAATGTTAAGAATGTTCAGTTACTGTAGTGAATGCAGCGAGATGGTAAAGCTTTTAAAGACGTTTCAGCACGTGTGTGTGTGTGTGTGTGTGTGTGTGTGTGTGTTTAACAGTTATAATAATTTATTCTCAACTGTTGCATTATTATACTGTTGTGAATTACAGTGATAGTTGATTAGACTGTTAAGCCGGTGTTGAAGTTTGTCACAATGCTTCTGTACCTAAGTAAAATAAATTCCACCGATCTCCAGTGAAACACATCAAACTACACAAAACCGAGCCAGATTATCATCCGAATTCTCACTAATCCGCTTTTATACTTTTTAAAAGCCGTAGCAACGACCGAACGACGTCCGGCTATCACCGATGAAGCCTTGGAGCTCCCTGTGACCTCCTTTTGACAGAAACCATATAAGCAGACCTGTGTGATAAGGTTCCTCTTACTTACTCGCTCACTGCAAAATTAAAGAAGGTTCTCAGCAAGTCTATGGTTAAAGAAATCGTGCATGGGTTGTTGGTGTGTTTTAATTGTCCAATCCAAAAAAAAACAAAAAAACTAAATTGATTTATGTTTATATGAAAAACTAAAACTGCCAAATTTTTCCTTTTGGTTGTTGCAGTTAAACTCAGGGTTGGGTTTAGACACCGCATTCTTTTACTACAGTAACGCAGAGTTCAATGCTAAACCCTGTGTCAAAACAATACAGTGTGTGTGTGTGTGTGTGTGTGTGTGTGTGTGTGTGTGTGTGTGTGTGTGCGTGTTTCAGTGGTGATGGAATCCATGTGGCCACTGGTATGTAGAGTTCCAGTGCTGAATCACTCACACCACCACAAACACACACATGCACGCACACACACACACACACACCAAACATTGCTGAATCACAGTGACACAGCTTAGCCAATGTGCCTTGACTGTGGCACACCACACACACACACACACACCACACACACACACACACACACACACACTCCTCCCTATCTCTTTATCTATCTAAGACCGAATACTGGAATCAATCATAATCCTCATGAATGTGTATAAGTGCATCGTGATATGCTCTTATTAACCTGCCCACGCGTTCGGTGTTTTACCTACTAAAGAACACCGTCATAAAGTCCTACTTTTTATCCAGGTATTGTGTACGTCTGTAAATCAAACATAATTCTGCCTGTTATTTTATAGTATATAAAAAGTATATAACTGGAACTTTACAAAGCAGTGACACTGGAGACTCCTTCCAAAGAAAATATTAAATATTAAATATAAAGTGCCTCTGCTTTAAACAGTGAATCAACACTTTCTGACCACCAGTTTATATATAAAATATAGAAATATTTTACTTAGACCAAGCAATAAGCCCAATAGCTTCAGTACAATCTATAACCATGTTATAAACATGTTATTTGTAGTGTATAAACATGTCGTACAGGAAATGTTTAAAACCTGCATCACCTGATTGTGTAACATCACAAAGAATCCTAAAGAAGCAGAGAAGAGATTCATGCTTGTGTTCAGAATCTAACAAAGAGCTGCTTAATAGCTTCTCTCTCTCTCTCTCTCTCTCTCTCTCTCTCTCTCTCTCTCTCTCTGCACACACTCTGGCTAACACCAATGATGTCACCAATCCAACGCAGCCCCTTCTGTTCAACAATAAACAAGGTCATCTCGACGAAGTAGAGAGAGAGATTGAGAGAGAGAGGGAGACTGAGAGAGAGAGAGAGAGAGAGAGAGAGAGAGAGACTGAGAGAGAGAGAGAGCGAGAGAGAGAGAGAGAGAGAGAGAGAGAGCTCAGCAGGTCGCATGAACACGGATGATGGGGAGGGGAGCTTTCACAGTCTTTGGTCTTTTGTTTCACATTTCATCTGCAGGAGATATTTTTTCCCAGCCTTCAGTTGATCTTTCTAACACGTTGGTTTTGGTTTGCAACATTTTTTAGAGAGAGAGAGAGATGGAGAGAAAGAGAGAGACAGAGAAAGATGGAGAGAGACAGACAGAGAGTGAGAGAGAGAGCGAGAGAGAGAGAGAGAGAGAGAGAGAGAGAGAGAGACGGAGAAAGAGAGAAAGCCAGAGAGAGACGGAGAGAGAGACAGACAGAGAGACAGAGAGATGGAGAGAGAGAGAGAGAGACGGAGAGAGAGAGAGCGAGAGAGTGAGAGAGAGAGAGAGACAGAGAGAGATGGAGAGAGAGAGAGAGAGAGAGAGAGAGAGACAGAGAGATGGAGAGAGAGATAGACAGAGAGAGAGAGAGAGAGAGAGAGACAGAGAGAGATGGAGAGAGAGAGAGAGAGAGAGAGAGACAGAGACAGAGAGAGTTGGGATATAATTGACAAAAAAAAAAAAAAAAAGAAGCAAAAAGGGACAAAACACATCCACTAACTCCTTGTAAATTCCTGAGACATGAAATTAGTCTGTGTGTCAGTTTAGTGCCCAAAATATTTTAATCTGTATCTACACTTAGACCCCAAGTGGGTGGAGCCTAATTCCCTAATTTAAAACAAACAAAAAAAAACTAAACTAAAAAAACACCTAAACACTTCGTGAGATATATTTTCAGTTGAGTTCTGGAGATTTACTGCAGAAGGACAGATCTCAGAACTGTGAACACTGCCACAAAGCAGCTTTACACAAATATTCCATTCATGAATTCATCGTCATTTCCCTTCATCGCTGTCATATTACTTTAATAATTTAATCACATAAGACTAATATTAATCATATCAGACGCTGTTCCAAGTCTCACCAATCTTAAATGGATAATAGAATTTCAAGTGAACGGACACAACAGGTCCTAAGTGTCTACTCTATTAAGCACCACTGTGTAGTGAGACATGATGACAAAGATATTCAGTACTTAAATATGGACAAAACAAAAACAAGAATAATAAAAAATAATAAAGTAATACAATTTTATGTTAATTCTGCTTTTCCACCAGGTCCTGGAGCGGGTTAAAGCTGACAAGCTCCTGTTTTTCTGCATCGATATCTCAAGTTCTCACTCTGTGCTGTAGGTGAGGACAAGCTCTCCGGGGTTTCGACCCCCCCCCCCCCCACACACACACACACACCCCACACATCACGTGTCGCTTTTTCCGCCGTTCGCACTCACACCTGGGCGTCGGAGAACGAGAAGAATAAATTACGAAGGGCATTAAACGTGAAGGGATCATGAAACTTCACAGGGTTCTGCCTCCCTGGGGACACCTCATATTACTTACCAAGGTTAGCTCAAGTTATGAAGAACGTTCCAGAAAACGATGGATCTTATTGAAGATTTTTTTTCTTCTTTGCGTCCTTGTTAGCAGCCCGTTGAAAAGCAACACGGTCTGAGACAGACGTCTTTTGTGTGATAGCTGTGCATGTTAATGAGCTCTCGGCAGACTTGTGTGACACGGAGACACAAGTGAAATGTGTTTCCAGGTTTAGATCATATCTACAGCCTGCTCTGGGCTTGTGTGAGTGTGTAGATTTCAACCCACAAGTAACATGTGTACAGAAAGTAAAGAGATAAACAAAACGGAAATGTATACCACTGAACGAACGGCTGAAAACTGCCCTTCTGCTAAAACGTTATGGTTTCCATAGTAACAGCAATCTGTTCTCGTTGGAATACGTTATTGTTTCCATAATAACAGCATTGGAAAATCTGCACTCGTTTCAATATGTTATCGTTTCTATAGCAACAATATTGAGAAATCTGCGCTCGTTTTAATACGTTATGGTTTCTATAACAACAGTATTGAAAAATCTGCACTTGTTTTAATAAGATTTCATTTCTATAGTAACAATATAGAAAAATCTGCGCTTGTTTTAATACGTTATCGTTTCTATAGCAACAATATTGAAAAATCCACACTCGTTTTAATACGTTATCGTTTCTATAGCAACAATATTGAAAAATCTGCACTTGTTTTAATAAGTGTTCATTTCCATAGAAACAATATAGAAAAATCTGCGCTCGTTTTAATGTTATCTTTTTTCATAGTAACAGCATTCAAAAACGTGTTTTTGTTTGAATACGTCAGTGTCTCCATAGAAACAACATTCCAAAATGTTTCCATGGTTATCATTGTGCGTTACTCCTGACACATGCTTGTTCTTGTCTGTACACCAGCGACGGTGATGACTCCTGGAGACGATATAATAAAGAATCCTTGAGGGGAATCGGAGTGAAACTAGAGCCTCATCCTCATGTGGGTGACACCAGTGAGTGTGACTATAGATCATTTCCCTTCTATAACTTTACTGTGTACTATAGTCAAGTGTAAACAGGGGCTTTTGAATAGGAACTTATGAATATGCAAATTACCCATTAGCATAATATGAAGTTATAACATGTTCCCTGATGGACACTTGAGCACAAAACTGATTAAATCACTTCCAAAGTCCAAAGTCAGCTCCATGGTTTCTAAGTGGAAATATCTACAATAGTGTCAGGACTAATGTGTGTGTTCTCCCGTGTGTGTTTGTACCTCATCGGGCATGGTGAAGATGAGCTCGTTGTCACCGTGTGCCACCAGACCCTGCAGGAAGTATCCGCTGCAGGCCGCCAGCACGGCGCGGTGGGCGCGGAACTGCTTGCCCTCCACCTGCACTGTGACATCGCAGAGCAGACCGCGCTCACGCTGCTCGTTCAGACCCAGCAGGAGGTTGGAGCAGTGCACCGTCGACTCATACACGTACATCGGGCCCTCCGGCTGCTCATCCACGGACATACCGCACACACCCTGAGAGAGACAGACACGACATGTCCGTTTTTAT
>NC_083471.1:4065932-4070932 GCF_030014155.1 Tachysurus vachellii | reverse complement strand
TGATAGATGATCATAAGCATGGCTACTTCATGGGATTTTGAGCTTTTTACGGCACTTTACGCCATGGGTCTGATTTCAGTTACGGCGATGATGACAGCTTTGAAGAATTCCTTGTTTTCGCCTCATCGCTCCAATTATTGTTTTTCCCGTCGTGTTTCTTTCCTCTTTTGCTTTTCTCCCTGTGTTGTTTAAGACGCATAATGACCCGTCTTCCAAGAATAATGTTTCCAGATGTGGTTGCAAGCTTCGTCTGAACCCAAACGCAGTGTTTCGGCTCTGGAATGCGCTTTCCGTGCCGGAGCATTTCCGAGGAACGCGAGGACAACGCACTCACACACACACTCGCCGCAAATGACTGGTTTGGGGTTTGCTGTTCTGATCAGAAGTGCTGAGTGTCCAAACATGTCTTTCTCGCCTCCTCCTCCTCCTCCTCCTCTCTCATCACGCTGATTCCAAAGGGGGCATCTTTCCTTCCTGGCCACCCGGAGCAACTCACTGCAGCGCTCTGCTTGTCTCGCTCCCAGGGACGCAGGACTACAACACTACTCTCGCTGCTAAGTAAAGAGGTGGAAGTGTGTGCAGTGTGCAGCTCTGTTTTTTTTTATGCTAATTAGTGATAGAGTGGATTTTAAAAAGTTTTCAAAAGCTTACAGACAGACATTATTAAGAAATGTTCATTATAATAAATAAGCTCATATGTATGATCAGTTTATGTGAATAATTTTCTATGATTTTTTAATAAATAAATCTTATATTGTATTATTAATAGTAATAAATATATATATATATATATATATATATATATATATATATATCTTTACATTTTTTTAATTGAATAAAATATAAATGCATGCATAACTACAATGTAATTACACTACATTACATGCCTTTCTTTTCGGTCATCATTACTGCAATCATGATTTGATACAAATTTACTATGAAAACTGATATTTTTATCAGATTTGCGACTCCACGATAAGTTTTTCTAACAGTGGATGTGATGCGGACAGTAAAATCATTTGAAAAGGTGCTGTTCGGCAGAAGCAGCAGCAGAAGGCTGAGTGTGTTTGAAGATGCTGAACTTAAATCCGAATCCCCCTCTCTTCTATTTGGGGCTTAAATCCCTTCTGATGAGCAGAACTGGCACCCGTAAGAAGCGTGTCGTCTCCTGAGAAGCAAATGTGTGTGTGTGTGTGTGAGATGTGTTTCGTGATTCAGTTCCTCCCCCAACCTTAAACGGGCCGTGTGTGTGACTGAGCAGAGTGATGCTGACAGAACAAAGCAGCAAGCGCTCGAGCACAGCCCATGTGACCGACATCAAACGCATGTGCCATCACTTTTCACTCGATTCCCAACCCCCCATCAGGGGTGCCATGACAACAGCCTCCTTGGATAAGTCTCTGTGAGCACTTGAGTGCAGCCCTCCTGCAGTGTGCAGTGATGTGATCCTGCTTACACACATCACCGGGAGTCCTGCAGCTCTCCTTCCTCTGAAGCGTCTTTAATGGCTCATCACGTTGTGTTACACTCACACGCACTCACACACAAGGGCTAAAATGCTCACTCACTAATGGTAGCCTTTTATCTGTCGTGCCTCAGTGTGCGATTGTAATGCACGTTTATACGACTCCATGCACGTGTCTGTTAGTTTATACAGTACGTCCTGTTAAAGCGAATGGCCCTGAAAGCTTTCTAATCATGATATCTCATACACAATCAGATTTTATTGCATCAGGACGTAGAGTGTATATAAAAAAATGCTAGATCTATAACATTGGGTAATGTTATTTAGAGCACTACGGTGTTTACTGTTTCGGGACACAATGTGTCTTGGATTTCACCTCACTTCCCATTTCTAAACTGGTTTGTTTTACTAAAGCAATGCCATAACCAGTCAGATTCATGTCAAATAAATGACGTCTTTTTTTTCTTTCTTCCGACAGCTTGTACAAACATATGATGTGTACTGTAAATAAATCATAGTCTCTAAAATGTTCTTGTAAAAAAAGGACATTTGGTATTTCTTTCTGTTTTTAATTTCCAGTCCATAATCTATGTCTAATTTATTTCAAAAGGGTTACAGAAATAAAATCTATCAGTAGGGAGGCAGGGATTGTGATTTTTCATGGTTAGGGATCAGCGAAGGATTTACTTCATGTCACAGGCATTTTATTGGTGTAATAAGAAAGGATGGACTTCAGCCAGAAGAAAAAATGCACTGAGCATTTCTTTCTTTCTTTCTTTCTTTCTTTCTTTCTTTCTTTCTTTCTTTCTTTCTTTCCCAGTATTTTACACTTTTGAGTCAATACTATACTTATGCACATATGACCTGCTATAACTTCATTTATTGTTGAACATATACAGACATATTTATCCGCACTTGATGCTTTGCACATTTTTTCTATCTATCTATCTATCTATCTATCTATCTATCTATCTATCTATCTATCTATCTATCTATCTATCTAACTGTCTGTCTGTCTGTCAGTGGCGGTTCTAGGATTTTTCTGTAACAGGGGCCATTAAGGGGCCACATGTTACATTCAGGGGCCAAGTACAGGGTACATTCAAGCACACAAAATAATTTATTCAGTACAGTGCAAATACATTTCGGCAGTCATTCCTCAACGCTCAAGTGCCGCCAATTGTTTGGTGGTGGAATTGCATCTGTGATCGTTTTGAAAAATTCTCTGGTTGCTCTTCTCGTCGACGATTGATGGAATGGGGGCCAATCAGATATCAGCAGGGGCCAGGGCCCCAGTGGCCCCGCCTCTAGAACCCCTGCTGTCTGTCTGTCTGTCTGTCTGACCTGGGACTTGTCTTTATATCATCTTCTATAGTCTTGTGTTAGTCAGACACAATCATACCAATGACTCTATGAATATGGTTAAAATCTATGAATCTATGAATATAGTTAAAAACAGTACACACAATTCACTATTCACCGAAATATAATGCTAGTCCTGTGTCCTTGCTTAAAAATAAATAAAATAATAAATAAATAAATAAAAAATCATTTTGGTAAAAAAAGAGATAAACATATCAGAATAGGAGACAGGAATCCTGTCAGATTAGCTTACTGTCAATTGTTTATAACATTTATGAGGAAAAGAAATCGTCTCAGGTTAGCGCATATTAGCTAGCTAGCTTAACCAGCTGGCTAGGAGTCAATATTATCAATATCCTCTCATCTTAACTCTAGTACTGATTTTAAATCCTGAGAAAAATCTTGTCAGGTTAGCTCTCCAGTTAGCATTACAGAAATTATAAACATATCTGAACAGGACACATTGCAATCCTGTCAGGTTAGCATTAGCAAAAATTACATTACATTTGCGGGATTTGACAGATGCCCTTATCCAGAGCGACTTATATTTAATCTCATTTTTATACAACTGACAACTGAGGGATAAGGGCCTTTCTCATGGTTCCAACACCTTAACCACACGACTACCACATCCCGTAGAAAGATATCTGAACAGAACACAGAAATCCTCTCAGGTTAGCTCATGGCTAGCTGGCTAGTAGGTAGCATTAGTGATTACAAATGTTTATAAATATGACACAAAAAAAAAATCCTCAGGCTAGTTAGCTACAGTAGCTCAAACTTTCATGGATATCAGAAAAAACTCTCTCAGTATTTCTGTCACGTTACGTAGGATTGTTAGCTAAGTAGTGTGAGCTACTAGCGTGAGACTTTAGACTCGAAAAATTTACTTCTTCTATGAACACAACGTCTTGATGTTTAACAGACAAAGAGCTAAAACTAAAAAACAAAAGAGAATGTTTGAAGGACACAGAGCTAGAGTTAAATCCTGAAACTATACTCTTAATTACAATGTCTGTGGAGTCGCTGCTGGGTTTTTCTGCCTTGTTTATTCAAAATGTGCCGTTACACAGTCAAATAATGGCATTACAAAAAAAGATCCCAACTAGTAATTAGACGTTTGATGAAGACGTGAATGGTTTTTTTTTCGGTCAGAAAGTCATAATTATGGTAATTCTGACAACATGTGAACTCACTAGTGTTACAAATGAAGCAACATTATAGAGTTAGGATTTAATTTTTTTTTTGTGAGCCGTGAAAAGGCGTTCTAACATCATTGGAAGTTTGTGAGCTGGAAAGCTAGAGTTGTTGAGTACAGGCTTCTAGCAGACGAATAAATGAGAAAAGAGTATTATTTTATAAATAGATGACAAACCAACCTAAAAGTAATTAATCAAGCCTCATTAAATGCAGAACGCTGAAACACACAGTATACATGAACGTATTTATATATAAGATTTCTTTCACTTTCCGGAACGTGTTCACATGTTGTATATGTATGAAATCCGGCGCTTATCAATAAGGCGTGTGTCATATTATTCCGCAAATCGTGGACAAAAATACGGACATGAGATCCTTAGCAGTCTTTTCCATTTTTAGTGCTTTTATTACTGTCTGTCTTTCAGCAAATAATATCCCAGGAAAAAAATTAGGACCACAAAGATTTCGAGCTTCCTGTCAGATATCTTTAATTACACTCCAAATGAGTAATGAGGTTTTTTTTTTTCCTCATCTCATTACTTACTAAAGGTGACACCGGGTCCATTTATTACTACTTAAATTAGACTAATAATTGTAACGAGCACAGGAGAGCTCAAGAGGAGTTCCACTACAAGACAGGACCATATGAAGATGCATCGATATTTTGTATTTTTTATCGCAGATCGCAAAGAAGCTGATTGGCTCTTAATATTTTGTGTAAAATGTTAAAACCAATCATTTTTCCCTCTACAGTTTTGCTGGCTGTTTAGTAGCACCGTGATACAAGTTGATTATCATAGAAATGCCTTTAACTATCATGATATAATTTTTTAAACATCAAGGCAATAACGTTTCTGGAAACCTTTATAGCTTTGCCAGGATAAATCATGAGACGTGTTACAGGGTGTGATGAATCGGAGGAAACGGTGCTCATCACTAATTACAGCTGCAATATTCACTTCAGCGAGAAGGA
>NC_083471.1:4058432-4060932 GCF_030014155.1 Tachysurus vachellii | reverse complement strand
CACCTGCACACAGACAGACAGAGAGAGATACACACACAGACAGACAGACACATACAGTAGACAGACACACACAAACACACACACAAACACACACACACACACACACACACACACACACATACACACACACACAGGATACCAGCATAAAACATACATCAGCAACGTTTTCTCTTTCATGAAACGTTCAAACTCAAGGACTCGGCTAGGACAAAGAGACGAGCAGTGATTGAACTGTCTGAGGCGTGCACTTGCACTTGCACTTGCACGACAGTTGTGTGCAATTTAAACACGGCACTATTCAGGCATTCAGAAACTGTAACGTTTATGCATGAAAAAGTAATAAAATTTTCCTTCATATACAACACAAACCTCAAACCCCAGCACAGGAAACAGAGACTGATGGAAAATCTCCCCAGAGGAAAGAAGTGACACATAAAACCGCCTACTATTGCACTCCCACACCTTTGTGTGTGTGTCTGTGTGTGTGTGTGTGTGTGTGTGTGTGTGAGACAGCATGACTATGTGCAGTAGAACAAATTAATATGAAAATTAAGAATTGTTTTCTTAGCTGCAGACCAGATAGTAACCATAAAGATATAACTAATCACTAGCCAAAATAAAATGAAAAAAAGACGTGCGCCATGATGTCTTCCATTTCTTGAAATCTGATTGGACGTGTGGATTCAAAGGTATGGTTTCTATGGCAATGACTGATTCGCAAGGAAAGCGACACGTGTATAGACTTAGCAGCTTAAACTCAATGCTGTAACGTGCACATGTGGCGTCAGGACGCTGCACAAATCCATGAATCATCAAGTAGCCAATGATTTGTTATCACGTCTGATGGTGGAATCGGAGGCCACGCCTTAATGACCGCTCGCTTATAAAGTGTACAAGCTGTCTGTTTGTCGAGAGCTCGATGCACCTCCGTTTAAATCCTTCTAATCTTTCTGGAAAAGTTGATGAGTGAAATATCAAAGATTCTTCATGGCTGCAAAGCCAGCGCTAGTGATGTAGCGTCTAGTTCTGTTTTTTTATCTTGTTTATTATGTCTGAAGATGTCTGTGTTATCTGATACCGAGAAGCTTGAGGCGAGACGAGTAACAAACAAAAAAGGATGAATTCAAAACCGGATCTCATGCTTGCAGAACCCAGGACCATCAAAATAAGAACCGGGTGAAAAGAATGGACGTGAAAATAAATCAGATCGAAGCAATTAGCATTAAGGCTGCTATTCAAGAGATTTCCTAGTCTAGCAAGACTAGCGTTTCTAAAAGTATTAATAACATAGGAATGAATCGTTTTAATAACCTCATCCTGACGTTCGTTCATTCATTCTTTCATCGCTAAGCTTCCCTTGGGCAGCTAAAGTTTGTGTAAACCGCAGGTCTTAGTCCAACAAGGCTACAGCGTGTTGTGACAGAAGCCTGAGATCCTGAGATCGCTGCTAATGCCCTGCCTTTAATAAAATCGCTACAAAGCGTGCCAACAGGATTAACACCGACTCGTCACACCCTGAACACATCGCTCAGGTCAGACGCTCCTGTTAGACCAGGAAGTTGGATGGCTTGTGTATTAAACCTGATCAAAGAACACTGTTTTTGCATAAATACCGATATTCCTGCATTTTAACCTGATACGATTTCTAGTTCTGTTCCTATCCTGTTCTTAGAGAAAAGGAATTCTTATAGATTCTAATATAATATATAACACTGAAACCAGTGTGTCTGGAATCGTCATTTGTTTCATGACGCACTTAGTCGTTTTCTACATTTTATGCTTCTTCCACGTGATTGGCTGATTGGATGATTCACACCCACCTTCCACATTTTATAGCGTTATGGAACCCAGTAGTGTGGGAATGAATTAAATTTAAGTGTAATTACATACCACGAATATATCTACAGGATATTAAGGTATTATAGTGTGATTGAGCAAGTTTTCACTCCTGTCACTGGAATAATCCGAAATTAGTTCTGGAGCAACCGGTTTCCGTTAGAAGTCACATAATTATCTCAACTGAAGTGTCATGTGATGATGAATGTCAGCATACAATTACAACTGGTCCTGGAGAGAGTTTTAAATGAACAGCATCACAAAGTCCAGAACAAAGGAATCAGTCATATAAAAGAAACCGAAACTTTCTCAGCATTCTACAAAGCGATGATAAATCCGTTGTGAACATAAAATAAAAATAATACTAATACTAATACAAACACACCTATGAGTAGAGGAGGAGGTGGAAGAGATTAGTCAGCAACTAAAAGGCCAAGGATAGGTCTGAAAGAGCTGAAAGGAATCCACAACTCAGGTAGACGAGATAAGACAGTTTGAACGCAAGACTTTCCACAAAGCTCAGCTCAGTATTATTATGATGAAATGCCTAATGTTATGTCCTACTCCTGCTTGGAGGCTCATCACATGGATTGTTTACTGTACTGTTACATGTTTGCTTACTGTTGCGTCAGATTGCTGTGGATGGTGGAAATTAGAAACCATG
>NC_083471.1:3985932-4055932 GCF_030014155.1 Tachysurus vachellii | reverse complement strand
ATATCTAATTTACAGCTTTGTAAAGCTTTTTACGACCTCAGGTGCGTTTGATTGGATCGCAGACAGAGATAAACCCTCACTTAATTAAATGCAAAAAAAAAAAAGTCTACTTAAAATTGAAAAACAAAGCGTGTGCATCAGGTGGTTTTATTTATTTATGTATTTATTTATTTATGTATTTATTTATTTTTTTAAGCAATTTATAAAGCCGTTGTAAAAGTTATCATTATTATACTTTTAATTCATTATATCGGAATTGTACAGTGCTATCGTATTTAGTGCGGATAATTAGCTTGTTTCATTGTAACTTAAAAAAAAAAGCCTGAAAATCCCACGTCATTGCTAAATACCCATAAGTAGTGTTGTGTATATATTTTATATTTTTCTTTCTCTTTGTCTCTTCGTCCACCATGTTTTCTTAATGACTCACACCCCGAGTCAAATAAAATCCTGAGTTTCCCACTAGTAATTACGACTTTTTCATCTTTCCTTGAACACAACAAAAGCGCTGACACTGGAGGCTCCTTCCTAACTAACTAACTAACTAACTAACTAACTAACTAAATTCCATGTCTGATTAATTTAACAAAATAATATCATCAACCATCATTAACCCTAAGTTAAATGTACACCTGACCGTATTTCACTAGGAGGGAGTCGTTACACTGAGACATTTACACGCGTCTGAAATGACTCAGGTTCTCTCTGTGTTGAAAACGATCGATGCGTATCACGGCAGCATATAGAATATATCTTGATTAAAAGACTGACTAAAGGTAGAGGAGCTGAATCGCATTACAGCTGATGCTTTCCAGGAACACGGCTCAAGAGAGAGAGAGAGAGAGACACACGATGTGACACACGATGTGCAGAGAAATCCGAGTCTCGCTATAAAAAGCCATCTTTCCACTTCGCTGCTAATTTAAAAGTGCCGCAATTCACGGATTGCTCCTGCTGAGATTATTTGAGAGCTCTTGCTGTTACTTTTGCACAGAATCGTCTAAATACACGTATAAAAAAAACCTTTTTAGAGAGATCACAGCTGAAGAGAACGTAATACGGAAACAAAGACTCTTCCATAAACATACATTTACTAATAGCCTCGTTAACACAGCGCGATTGAATTCTGGATCCTGATTGGTCAGTTCGGCTTCAAATCACAGGTTTATATGAATGCGCATTATTGTTTCCATAGTAACGTGTACAGTGACGCTCCACATAAACAGATTAAAATGAATGTGTAATCATTGATATTGATGGGGTTTTCTTGGAAGAGAGGATTATTTAGCATTTTTTCATACACAGTTTATTTTTAAAGGTTTCTCTTGATAACATCACAAATAATTTGGGATGTTTTCTGTTTAAGACAGAGGAAAAAAGAGAGCTGGTGAAGGAAAAAACTGTTTATAGTAAACATGACAGCTAGAACGAACGCAAGTTATAGCTACAACATAATGTATACCTACAGCATAACTTATAGCTACAACATATTGTATAGCTATAATGTAATGTATAGCTACACCATAATGTACAACTACAACTATAACTTATAGCTACAACATATTTTATAGCTACTATGTAACATATAACTACAACATAACTTACAGCTACAACATACCGTATAACTACAACATAACTTATAACTACAACATAACGTATAGCTACAATGTAATGAAATGCTACACCATAACTTATAGCTACAACGTAACATAAGTACAACATAACTTATAGCTACAACATATCATATAGCTACAATGTAACATATGGCTACAATGTAAGTGATAACATTGACCTGACCTGACCTGTGATAACATTGACCTAACTTGACCTGTGGACATTAATTCTGTCCTTTAAAAAGAAAAACATTGTTCATTATTAGCAAATTGTTGCAGTCTAATATAAATAAAACACAGATACGCTGCTGTTGTCAGAAAAAGAATCAACTTTGTGGTGATAATAGTTAAACTCTTATTATACCATTACAACCCATACATATAAACTACATAAAGAAATTGAAAGTGTAAATAAGTGTTCCAGAGTATCCAAAACCACATGGTCTTCAGACAATTCAGTGATAAATTCATAAATCTCAAAATACATTTTTCTCAAAATACAAACTTTTCACTGAGATATGCCTCTAAAGCAGTGAAGTGATTTGGGATTGACTCAGGTCCCATTTAGTTATTCCGAGACCTTTGAACTGAATCATAACATTTCACACTTGGTGACTCACTATTTCAGAAAAACAACATGCTATTAGTTTATTAAATTAGCCACCCAGAGAACAAGAGTGCAGAGCCAGCCAAGCTAAGCGCTAGTTACTGATAGCATGAAGAACAGTGTTTTCACTTTGAAATTCAGGGCATTTCTTCAACTCATTTCAGAGTTGAAAGAAACCACTTCCTGAAAAGCCTGCCATTATTTATCGCTCAGTAAAGAAGCTGCAAGCTAGACAGCTAAGCTTCAGTGCTAGTCAGGAATGTGCAAAATAAAAGCATAGCAAAACAAACAATACTTCAAATAAAATATAAAACTACAAATGCAAGTGGATTTAACAGTGATTTTAGGTCATATATCCTGCTAGCTAGAATGTAGTTAATTAGCTAACATCATGTTTACTAGCTAACATCCAGTTCAATAGCTAACATCCAGCTTAATAGCTAACCTCCAGTTTACTAGTTAATATCCACCTTACTGGCTTAAATCCAGCTTACTAGCTAACATCCAGTTCAATACCTAACATCCTGTTTACAAGCTAACATCCAGCTCAATATCTAACATCTAGTTTATGAGCTAACATCCAGTTTACTAGCTAACATCCAGTTTATGTGCTAACATCCAGTTTACTAGCTAACATCCAGCTCAGTATCTAACATCCAGTTTACTAGCTAACATACAGTTCATGAGCTAACATCCAGCTCAATATCTATCTAATATCCAGTTTATTAGCTAATTTTTATCTTACTGGCTAACACACAGTTCACTAGCTAGCGAACGGTATGATGGCTTAATATTATTAGCATAATTAGCATTGCCTAATACTAATACCTCAGTAATAAAGCAAGGAAAGCAGAGACTCTATTTCTGTTAATGTGTGTGTGTGTGTATGTGTGTGTGTGTGTGTGTGTGTCTGTGTGTGTGTGTGTGTGTGTGTGTGTGTGTGCATGTGGCCAGTGCTAAAATGACTGTGCATGAACACCTGCACATGGTGTGTGTGAATTGCTTTATTTCGGACTTCCCCTGCACTGCCTGTGGAAGCTCATTACTTGATAGTTTAGCTTATTAAGACAATGTGTGTGTATGCGTGTGTGTGTGTGTGTGTGTGTGTGTGTGTGTATGTGTGTGGAGCTGCTGAATACAAAAAGAAGAAGAAGGAGAAGGAGAAGAAGAGAAAAAAAAAGAAAACCCACAGTGAGGACAGCATGGCAGGATGCCTCTCATTTAGCGAACACATTCCGCTGCTATTTGCAGACGGGTGAAGCAGCAACGCGGTGGTTTGAGACGCTACATCTGGCCGTCTCCGTCTCCACCCGCCTCTCTTCCCTACATGAGTCCACATGCAATCCTGCATCGCTTAGCACTTCTACGAGTCTTTCTGTACCTCCACGCTGGCCTCTGACTCTCACACTGTGCTCGGGTTTGTTCAGCAGCGCAACATAATTATTGCTAATAAAAGACTCCTTCTCTGAATTAGCTGTTACTATAGAAACAATAACGCTGATAAAAACCTGGGATTTACGCTACTGTCTGAGCTGCTGTTTTAGAAAGTTCTACAGTGCTGTGGTGTAACACGGTATTAAAAATAGTGCTGCTATGAAATCAGTAGTGTAGAGAACATGAGGATTTAATCAGCAGTCTAAACATTTGCTTGTGTGTGTGTGTGTGTGTGTGTGTGTGTCCAGCACCAGCAGCCAGCACTGGATTGAGGGCGTCCGCCCGAGGTCAGGCTCCCGCAGGCCACAAATTATTCCCTGTATCTAAAGCCAGACGGACTGACCGAGTCTCCGTCCACACGTGCGCACGCGTTTGTTTGTAGAGGAAGCTGCTTGCTGCATAAGCTCCTGCTTTTAGCCGTTTAAATCCTTCCGATGAATCGGACAAAAAACACACAGAAATAGCCAGATATTAGGTGAGGTGGTAAAAAAAAAAGCATGATGTAAAAAGCATACCAGAGGTTTTTGTCTAATCTCTCATTATTTACAGCTCTGGAATATCTGGGTGGAGCTGAAGGTCCTGCGTTATATGTTTTTTTCCGTTCATGTTCAGGTTAAAGGCAAATTTAGATCAGTAGCATCATATTATCTGAAATAAATCTGCTCCAGGGGTGTGATTAGTGAGGATGAGACGGAGACATGGCCACGCAGAGTGAGTGTGGAACTGAGGAAGTGGGAAAAACACGACAAACAGGAAGAAATGATTTTAAACACAACACACACACACACACACAAATGGAAAAGTTTTCTCCCCCAAGCAATCACAGCTCTTGGTGAGTAAGAGGTATGAATAATTACACTTTTCCAAAGAGGGTGTACTTTGAATCTCGCTTGTTTTATGGGTTCCCTGATGAAGCCTGTTATATGGAACCTTTTTTTTTTATTATTTATTATTAAAAGTCTCCAATGGAAATGCCAACAATTCAGATCATTATTGCTAAAAAAAATAGATTATACTACACTCATCCACTCTTCCATCTAGCACACTTTCAGAAAAGGATCCAAGAAGCAGTCACTAAAAAAACTTAAAAAAGCTTGGCCTTCAGGAATTCTTAAGAGAACTATCAAGAACCCTATGAGTAAAAATGTTTTGGTGTGGATCCTGATGAACAGATGGAAGCGGTCTAGAAGTAGAACCTATTTAAAATGACAGAACCCTGAAATAGCCAAAGAAAACCTCCCTCAAGTGAAAATCAATCATACATATCCTTGGCCAGTCGTTTTGGGAAAGCCTTGAAGGTTCTATCTATGTATGAAGTCTGTGACAAAGAGTTTCCTTTTCAGAAAAGGTTCCTGAGGAATCCAGAGCTAACGCTACATTTGGTGTTCTTCGTTTTTTTTAGTTTATTTTGTTCAGATCCTGTGCAGAACCCTGTAACAGACATGTTCCTCTGGAGGAATCATTAAAGGTTTCTTTACAGAATGCTAGAAAGTTAGAGCTGTTAAACATCCATGAAAACCTTTAAAAACCTTGAAAACCGTCATGGATTCCCTGAGAATTTCTATAATCAAAGACAGCTTCAAGTAGAACTACTTTAAGAGACAGAGAACCCTAAACAATACTGGGATCCTTGAACAAACCTGTTTTGTGAAAATTAAAGATCCTTATAGAATCGTTTTTCCCCAAACGACACCATGAATACAACTGAATCGGATCAAAGTGAATCAAATCAAACTAAATCAAATAAAACCCCTCATTATACTTTTTCTTCATTTTTTTGAAAATCCTTTCACATCTGTTTTCTTTTTTTTTTTTTTTAAAAAACTCTTCTAATAAATTGTGATGCTTTAATTCAACATATTTTCCCAACAGGAATGAATCATCAGCGAATATCACTACCATTACTGAAGCCTTTAATGAGCTGAATTTGTTTCACATACACCGGTTTAATGTCTGACTCTTTATCCTGACGTGGCTGACGTGGCTTTCTCATAATCTGCTGCCTGGTTATTAAACAGGGATGTGAATTCCCACACTAGGAATCATCAGGACCTGGAGCAATAATTAAGAGCTAGCTAAAATGAGCGCTGAAGTCGGAAGGCAAGCCGCTTTCCTTTCCTTTTACTTTTTCTTGGATGTGTAATCAAAAAAGCTCTGTGAGGCATCAGATTGTGCGGCTCATAAAGATATTAGCTGCTAGTGATTAAGGGAATAAAAATGTGCATGCACCAAACAACCAAACAGCAGGATTTATGGATGAGTACCGAGTGCGATGACTCGTATGCCTGTAGGACAGCCTGAAAATCTGAGTCAAACAGGAAGAGGAGAGCAGAGTTCATATTACTGCTACACTTAAACGCCACAAAGAGAACGAACAAATGCTCTTCATTGTTGACGCATCTTTAGATAGCACCCTGCTTAATTAATGTCCTCCTCAAACCACGACTGAGATGCTGACATACAACGCGCACGGTTATAACGGACACACAGACAGACAGTCGTTCCTTCACTAGCCTTTATTCTCACTCACTCATCACTCATCTTCTACCGCTTATCCGAACTACCTCGGGTCACGGGGAGCCTGTGCGGGAGAACATGCAAACTCCACACACACAAGGCGGAGGCGGGAATCAAACCCGGACCCTGGAGGTGTGAGGTGAACGTGCTAACCAATAAGCCACCGTGCCCACAGACGATAAGCGACACGATTAAAACGGATGAAGAATTCAACAGCGCTGGACCTCCACAATGAACTCTGAAGTAGTAGTGAAGCATCTATAAAAATTCTGTTCAATTTTATTCGCAAAAGCAACTTTTTACGAACATATACTGTAAAACAGACGTTTTAAATAAAATGTATGTTTAGCCCTAATGAGCAAACCTGAGGTGACGGTGGCAAGGAAAAAGATGATATAGTAGTAGTAGTAGTAGTAGCCTTTATTGTCACTGGTCACAGGTACCAGCGAAATTAGCCATCAACCTGCCCATACGAGGAAGAAACCTTGCCGATATGAGGAAGAACAACCTGCCGATATGAGGAAGAAACCTTGAGAAGATCCAGACTCATTAAAGGGGCGGGGCTAATGGCCGCAAATGATTCTTTAAGCATTTCTGTGAATCGAAATTCTCTGGGAATTTGATTCGTTGACTCAATGCCATAAAAGTGGCTTAGAGGGTGAATTGAATGTACCAACTCACTCTGCTCTTCCACTTCCTGTTTGATACCATGATCATGATCTACTGTATATATACTGTCTAATGATTATCGCTATAAGCGTGTAATCAAGAAAAATCAGAGTAAAAACGTACAACTCCTGGCGAACATCTGCATAAGCATATGTGTCTACATGTCTAGGTGTCCCTGAAAGGAATGCTGAGAACTGGCACGACGACTGAAGACTTACTCATCCTCCAACGGGCTACGACAGGTGTTTTTGTAAGGCCCTTATTAAAAGAGACGCTCTCTAACCTCTCCACCTGTATGAAGTGTTTGAATGGTGAGTCATGCCACACTTTCCCCTGAATGAGTCTCAGGGAATCTGAGGTCACCTCAGGAGAGCGAGCGCTGATGAATAACTGTGTCTCACAGACACCTGCATGCACGCAGACACACTCGTGCTGCACAGAGCAGATGTGCTTTAGATTCCTGAATAGAAATTGCTACAACTTTCAGACGGCTGTAATAACACACACACACTCACACACACACATACACATACACACACATACACACACAATCACACACACATACACACATACACACACACGCACATACACTCACACACACTCACACACTCATACAGTACACACACATACATGCACACACACGCACACACTCACACACACACATACACGCACACACATACACACTCACACACACACATACATACACTCACGCATACACACACACATACACACACACACACACACACACACATACACTCACACACACACACACACAATACAAAAGATAATTGTTGGTTGTGTAAACGCAGCAGCGCTACTATTTGGTTAAAGGTGCAGTGTGTACGTTTTAAGCCTCTTTCTAGACCTGAGATTCTGGTGACATTTTTATAGACAAGAAATTAGTAGAAGTGCTCAGTATTTTATAGATATTTCTTTTTTTTAATTACATTACATTTTAATTAATCAAATAAAAATTCAATAATATAATATATAAATATAAACATTTGGAACACATTTTAAAGCTATTCAATTTTTTTTTTACTTTGTAAAAGCTAAACAATTTAAAAAGAAAAATTCAAAAACACTGGATTTGAATGCAAAGGATCGATTTTTTTTTTTAATTTTAGCAGCAATAAAATATTTTATATATTAATTTGTTTATTTATTAATGATTTTTTTATTTGTTTGTTTCTTTATTATTATTTTTATATAAAAATAATTCAAGTTAATTATATATCACAATCAGTATTTTTTGTACAAACATTTCTGCCAACTCCTGGTGTGTGTTTCAGTTTAAAACACTGTACAAATTTTAAATAAGAAGAATGAAAAGAATAAGAAGAATAAGAAGGATAAGCATAATAGTAAGAATAATAAATTGAGCTATTTGAATTTTTAAATCTGTTCTCTGCAGCAGTAGACTTTTAGATTTTAATGTACATGCTGTAACTTAAGGGGGGCACGGTGGCTTAGTGGTTAGCACGTTCGCCTCACACCTCCAGGGTCGGGGTTCGATTCCCGCCTCCACCTTGTGTGTGTGGAGCTTGCATGTTCTCCCCGTGCCTCGGGGGTTTCCTCCGGGTACTCCGGTTTCCTCCCCCGGTCCAAAGACATGCATGGTAGGTTGACTGGAAAATTGTCCGTAGTGTGTGATTGCGTGAGTGAATGAGAGTGTGTGTGTGTGCCCTGCGATGGGTTGGCACTCCGTCCAGGGTGTATCCTGCCTTGATGCCCGATGACGCCTGAGATAGGCACAGGCTTCCCGTGACCCGAGGTAGTTCGGATAAGCGGTAGAAAATGAGTGAGAGAGTGAGTGAGTGCTGTAACTTGATAAACTGATATAGTTTATCTAGGACAAGGGTTCGAGTGGAAGTATGTAGGTTGTAGGGATTAGGGTGTAGGGAGCGGAAAGTTTCCCTTAGGGTTAGAGATAGTGTGTATAGAGTGTGTGGAATTTGGTGTCATTAGGACCACAGCTCTCGTTCAAAGCGGCTCGTAAACACAGCGTGCGTGCACACACAGACACATACACACTAAATGTTGCAGGAATGAAAACAATCATAAATGCACAAGCATGTATGGAAAATACACACACACACACACACACTGATGTAAAGGCGCTCAACTTAGGGGATTGGATAATATTTCATATAAACATACTTCATGGGGAAAAAATTCAAAATGCATCACAAAGCCATAAACTGAAATGAACACAATTTCAGAAACATGTTATTTCCAGAATTATTCAAAGATGTAGATGGAAATCTACAGACATACAGATAAAGTCTCTCACCCACCCTCTCTCTCTGTCTGTCTCTCTCTGCCTCTCACACACACACACATTTTGAGAGAGAGAATGCAGAATCAAAGACAGATCTAAAATGTTGGCCTTCTAGTCTGAGTCATCATTTTGCAGCGGATGTCAGAAATGAGTCAGAGAATGTTCCAGGACCGCAACGATGTACTCACGACTGTACCGCATGAATGATTCTCTCCAGCTACACTACTCATATTCTAGCAGCCGTGCACTGTATTCTGTGCTCGCAACGTAACAAAGCTGATCCGTTTTCGGTTTCTACATCACTCTGACATCATCACGGTGCCACGCAAAGCCGAGAGCTTAAAATGAGACTTGTGGCTATTAAAGCCCTTTTTTTTTTTTTTTTTAATAAAGGTTTTTTTCTCATGTCCTGGTAGAGAAATGAACCGGGACTTGTAGTGGAGAAAAAGGTGTCTGAGGTACGAAAGCGGGAGTGTTATAGGAGAGGGAAGAGGACACGGGACGCAGGACTCCGGGACGCTCTCTCATGTCTAGTCAGGATTACTCTCTAGACATAGATGCACCAGGGAGAGCCAAGAGCAAGCCAAGCAGAGAGAGAGAGAGAGAGAGAGAGAGAGAGAGAGAGAGAGAGAGAGAGAGAATGATGGAGGTTTCCATCCACCTGCTTGTGATGCAAATTTGCATAGAATTTGAAACATATTACGCTTGGCTGACGTCCCATATCGATAAAGAAGGGGCTTTCACACATTGCCTACTCTCCGTGGCGACGTCCAAAACAGCTTTATGGTTTTGTTGGGAGTCGATTCTGACCTTAATCACGCAACAGCCACCAATCAGGGAGGGATAAAAACATGCATCCACAAAGTGTCTCTGATTGACAGAAGACAAAAACAAACCCATCTGACCATGATCATCATCTCGTCATCATCATTGTCTCATCATCATCATCATCATCATCATCATCATCTCCTGAACATCTCTGCAGGAGGAAAAGAGGTTTAAATCTAAGTGTGTCAGCGAGCAGTCAGTGCTTGGCCTCTTAAATATTTGGAGCAGTAAACACAGATACAGCCTTGCGTTACATCCCTAATACAGATGTTTGGTTCACAAATGATTCATTCATGATCAAATTTTTTAAACTGAATTAATGATTACTTTCCAAACAAACAAACAAACAAAAAAAAAAAAACGATTGTCCTATTTTATAAAACCATTACTCCTGTTTTGTCCTGATCAAACTGCACATTTTGGGTGAACCAGAACACAATGAATCAACTCAAATGACTCAAATGAATCAAACGAATCAACAAAGCTCAGCGAGAAAGAACTCACCAAACTCACTTGTGCAAAGTAAACAATTATTTCAGAAACAACAACAACAGAAGTCTCACAATAACATATGAAAGGTGCTTTGTGTTGGAAGTAAAGACGCGAGCCGTCAGCGGTGCTCGCTCGGGTGTTTTCTTAATGTCTGTTCTTATACCTCACGGGGATGACATTCCTGAAATAGTCCAATCTAAACATAAAGCCGTAATTTATCACCTGTCTGGACGCAGACACACGTGGGACGTTGGGGTGAAGACAGAAAAGAGAGTTTCAGCCTGTCGTAAAAGAGCCACTAATCTCCTGTGATGGACTTGGATTATTCAGGGACAGGAGAATTTACTGTTTTCCTTCAGCTCATGTGAGACAGCAGCCGCCAGTCATCTCGCTATACAGTACATATACAGTACACATACAGTACATATACAGTACACATACAGTACACATACAGTACACATACAGTACATATACAGTACACATACAGTACATATACAGTACACATACAGTACATATACAGTACATATACAGTACACATACAGTACATATACAGTACACATACAGTACATATACAGTACATATACAGTACATATACAGTACATATACAGTACACATACAGTACACATACAGTACACATACAGTACATATACAGTACACATACAGTACATATACAGTACACATACAGTACACATACAGTACATATACAGTACACATACAGTACACATACAGTACACATACAGTACATATACAGTATGTATTTCAGGGATGTGCTGCTGAGGAATTAGCTGTAAAGACACTGATCAGTACACACACACACACACACACACACACACACTCAATCACTCACACTCACTCACTCACACACACACACACACACACACACACACACACACACACACACACACACACACATACACTTTCACTCATTCATACACACACACACACACACACACACACAATCACTCACACGCTCTCTCACTCACTCACTCACTTACTCACTCACTCACACACACACTCACACACACTCTCACACACACACATTCACTTACTCACACACTCACAGACACACCCAAAGTGGTTAAGGTGTTGGTCTACCAATCAGAAGGTTGTGTGTTCGAACCCCAGGTCCAATTAACCTTCAATTACTCAGTACTATAAAAAAGGGATAAAAATGTAAGTCGCTCTAGATAAGGTTGTCTGCCTAATGCTGTCTATCTAATATGTTACACACACACACACACACACACACACACACACACACACACACACACACACACACACCCCAGAGCGACATGGCTCCACATCCACACTTTCACTAAAACAGCTGACTGAGGTAAATGTGACACTGTTTATTTTACGATTCAGTAACACGGCACACAGAGCCATCCGTCACTGTCCAGAAAATCCCGTCATTATACATTAATGATCATGGATGTGAACGTGGCCCAGGGCTCTCTGCCTCACTGCACTCCGAGCCGCCGCTCGTGGCAGTCGGGGTCAGAAAGCCTGCATTTCTGCGAGGGTGGGATTTCAAGGGGAAAAAAACCACACAATGTAGGAAAAAAAAAAGCACTTTTCCATCTTCATACTGAATTATTTCAGATCCACACCTGTCCTTTCAATCCAGCTGAAATTACATTCAGGATAGAGATTGTTCTGAACGATCCAGGCCTTTACGACGCCGAGGCTTTACAATCCGATCGAGCCATCGATCCGTCTCATTCGGTCACACGTACTGATAAAATGTGCTGATTATTATATCACTTCATTTTCAAGGCAAAGAAAGAAAAAAACCTTGAGATGAAGCAATTTATTTCAGTATCAGTGAAATAAAGTGTGATCATAAATCATTCCACTTCTAGAACTGTGTACTATAAAGTTCCCATAAAGAAACAAACAGATTATACAATCAGCTAGAAACTCTACATATGTAAAGGTGAATTTCTCAGAAGAAGACTAAAAAAAAGAAATCGTCATTTTCAAAGAATTAATTTGTTTTTTTTTTTTGCATCCCGTTGTAACGTGGGTTCGTTATCAATCACACACGCAACAAGTGACTCAAAAATGTCTGAGGCACCGGTGCACAGCGCTACAGTACGGAAACTCTGCACCCGCCCTCGATAACATTTAATACACAAAGAAATAAAAGGAGGAGAATTCAAAGAAGAAGAAGAAGTGTGGGCTGTGGTTCAGCCTCGGTGTTTCCATGAGCGTGAAGATTTAAAAAAAAAAAAAAATAATTCAACTGCACGCAAAAAGGAAAAGATGAATCTGCACCCTGTTGGATCAGCACTTGCCCCAATTCAGGGCAGTTATTTTACAGTATAAGAAATTTGTTCAGTAGGATTTTTTGCCATAAATAAATAAAGAATTTAATATTTCATTTAATAATTTGAATATTTTTAATTGAATAAAGAATTTAATAAATAATTTAAAATGATGGGATGAAACATGAGGACTGGTTTCATACGTTCACATTATATTATTATTCTCACAAAGTATTATATTCATTCCTCTTACACCATGTACTCTTTTTTACAGTATTAAAAAAATGACACATTAATAATTTGTCATTTAACAAAAAAGCATAATTTTTTTTTTATCCTTTTATGGTTACATTTAATGTTGCAGCTCCTTTGATTGATATTAAACGGTCATTTCATCGCCAGCTGAATTTTTTCTTACATTTCTTAGAAGTTAATAAGCAAACTAAACAAAATTACAAAACAAACAAAAATCCCAGACGAAACAGCTCGCTTAAACAGTGAACAACAAAGAACAATTTTTTCCGTCCTGAACATGTTGGAAAATTTCATCTTACAGCTCGGAAAGTTACAAAGCGCCGAAACTGACGACTCCTTCC
The DNA here is from genome assembly GCF_030014155.1 of Tachysurus vachellii. Taxonomy (NCBI): domain Eukaryota; kingdom Metazoa; phylum Chordata; class Actinopteri; order Siluriformes; family Bagridae; genus Tachysurus; species Tachysurus vachellii. The sequence continues at coordinate 4,042,628 of NC_083471.1, read as the reverse complement.
ACAGACCATAATAATCAATCGTCGAGACAATTCACCATATCAACAATCATATGTAGCTGCTCAACTGTCAGCGCAGTTCTTATAAAAAAAATAAAAATAAATAAATAACCAAAGCCTTCTGGCCAATCAGAACAGAGAATTCAACAGCGACGTTTGGGAAAAAATATCTAAAATGTTTCTATGACAAATAAAACTTAATAAGACAATTTATTTCTAAATAAAAAAAAGGAAATTCAAAGTAAAAACATATCCAGATATGGATGCATTTGTTTATAACAATCTTGTAATAATTGAACAATTAATATTAAAATTTTTAAAAATATTTATTTAAAATAATGATTCAATTTTTAAGTTTACTTTTTTTTTTTTACCAGTACATCAGTGTTCTGAGAAATGGACTTATGGGACATTTTCATTCAGTATAAACAAACGTCTTAGATAAGTCTGATCTAAAATAAGTCAGGACTCATTGTGTTTTTTAGACTTGTGTTTTATCTTCTGTTCTTACACTGAATTTTAGTGTTGAAGGTAAATCTGAACAAACACTTGGAGCATCTCAGAGAGCAGAAATGGGTTTGATTTCAACTCTTTACTCTGAAGATACAAACATCTGTGTGGAAAAAATAACTCTTTTTTTTAAAATGGTTATATTCAAAATGAATATTTTGCTCCTAGGTTTCTAGAGAAAAACAAATACTTATAAAACACTACAGATTTAAAAACGAAAGCTCTGAGTGTTTACTTTCGTACGAGCTTCGTATTAAGCACCACTGTGTCTTGAGACATGACAAAGACGTTCAATACTGAACATTTACACAACAAAAACAGGAGGAAGTTCTTTCTTTAGGCTTCTGTGAAAAAAAGAAAAAAAAAAGATTTTTTTTTAGGTTTAGGTTGAATTAGGATTATATAGAGTGTAGATATCAATTCAGGACTGAGATGAATCGATATGCGCAGTAGACAACAAATGTTATAAATTTAAGGAGGGAAAAAAACACAAAAACTTCATTATCTGAAGTTTCTAAAGAGCGTTGGACTCGGCAGCAGGGCTGACAGCGTGCTTTTCTAACTGCCTCATACTTTACCCACACAACCGCTTCTCGAACACAAACACAACAAACACGTCCTGACAACAATGAACACACACACACGTTGGGAAAATGTGCAGCGTTACTCAATCCCACGCTAAGGCTTTACTTTTTTTTTTCCACGTTCAGAAAGAAAAGTAAAAAAAAAAAAACTCCTGAGTCAAATCCACAATGGTTTACGAGACTAAAGCGGGTGTGTTGTTTACGAGCTGGGAAACGTGCACTTACTGTACACCGGGAGTCTCAGACGCTGTACATCACCAGTAACAAAATTTGTAGAATTCAGTAAATAATAAACAGAGCTGAAGTTACAGTGATACATAAAAATTTCATTTCATTTTTACAAAATTTCTTTCACATGACAATTTCCTTCATATGTCTAACATTTCCATGAATCTAGATACAGTACTTCAATGTCTGTCTATATAAAAACAACATTATATTTAAGAATGGATAAGAAGCTAAATAAATAAATAATTAAGTAAATAAATCAATATTTTTCGGGGTGGGGGGTGGGGTGGGGTGGGGTGGGTGGGTGGGGGGGGGGCACGGTGGCTTAGTGGTTAGCACGTTCTCATCACACCTCCAGGGTTGGGGGTTCGATTCCCGCCTCCGCCTTGTGTGTGTGTGGAGTTTGCATGTTCTCCCTGTGCCTCGGGGGTTTCCTCCGGGTACTCCGGTTTCCTCCCCCGGTCCAAAGACATGCATGGTAGGTTGATTGGCATCTCTGGAAAATTGTCCGTAGTGTGTGATTGCGTGAGTGAATGAGAGTGTGTGTGTGTGCCCTGCGATGGGTTGGCACTCCGTCCAGGGTGTATCCTGCCTTGATGCCCGATGACGCCTGAGATAGGCACAGGCTCCCCGTGACCCGAGGTAGTTCGGATAAGCGGTAGACAATGAATGAGTGAATATTTTTCAGATATTTTGTCAGAATATTGACATTTTGTTAAAGGTTTCTCATAAGACTTTTTACCAAACTTTTTTTCCTTCAAAGAGAGTTCAAGGTTGTACAGCATAAAAAAGAACGTGTAATAAAAAAGAGAAAATAATCAGTGATGTATCGATGTGTTTATGTGTGTCTAAGTGTTGTAGTCCTCGTGCCAGAGAAACAACACTACAACACAACACCACGTACGCCACATGCCGCTTTCCAGTTATTAAAACCACTAGAAGTAAATACAACAACGGTAGTGTCATTATTTCCGTCGTGAGAAACATAAGCATTATTAGCATCTGTGTGGAATTAGCTTTACGTATCCTCTGATGTGATGGATACAGACACACAGGCAGCACTAGTATTCATTTATCGGCTTAAAAACGATACACAGACTGAGAAAACTTAGAAAAAAGCATGTAGAACTGACAGTAGCGTGAGGCTAGCGGTGAGAACTTAATCAGAACCCAATCAGAACTTAGAAACTTTGTTGGGCAAGACACAAATTTGCCCAGTTCTGGCGGCGGCCCAGTTCCCATGTCAGGAACCGAGCATAGAAAACACCACCTTGTGAAAACACAAACCTCTGAGCTTCTATTCCTGGAGTGTCTGTTGTTCTGTCCTCCGTCTTTAGTCCGAGTAGTGACATCACTCCTGCTCCAGGCACACGTTTATTTCCCGCCATCTGTCCATCAGTGCAATATCGCACGCTCCGGTTTCATGTAACCGAAGTTGCACTACGAGCGAGATCGCTCCTGTTTTGTCTGACGCGCCACACGATCTGTGCTGCTAAATATACCTTGCCTGAGCGTGTGGGACGTCTGAAAAGCGACGGGATGAATGATTTCATCTGAGCTGAATGAGAGAGGCTGAAAACGAGCTCGAAACGATACGTGAGAAACGACCGGCGGTACGGACGTCACGGGAAAGCCGAGGAGAAAAGAAGCAGAAGAAGTGTTTACAGCTTACATTTCTGTTTTCCTCTAAAATCCTAGAAGTGATATTTTCATAAAAAAGTAAAAAAAAAAAAAAAACCCACAAAAATATTTCCCACACACAAATGTTTGCAAATTTACTCAAAGTAAATGTTGAAAAAAATACTGCATATTTTTTTAAAAATTGAATTGTTTCACGCATAAAACAAGGACATTTTAATTTATTTATTTATGATCGACGCTGCTACTTGAACACGTTCACCCCTATGGAATATTTGGAATATTCCACATAACATACACATAAAAGCTCAACAGCAAGTTGCATCGTTTAGATTTCCTGGAGATCATGTGAAGAAAAAAAAAAATTTGAAATCTGTCATTATTACCGTCTTTTTTTTTTTTTTACAATGTTGTGTGTTACATAAGCACCAAGTCCTCATATATCCTCACAGCATTAGCATGGATGCTAATTAAGCGCATGTTGTGTGTTTGCTAACTCTATGCTTTTGATCCTCGTTTGAACGGATGAGTGTGTTTTTTCTTTTAGAGTCGATGCTAAAAATTGAAGGTTTTATTTTTTTAACAGTTACTTTTTTAAAGTTCAATGAAACCTCGACCATGTATTTGCTCCAAAACATCGGATCAGGAGTGTTACATTTTCGCTAACGATTGAACTGCCTCGGGGTCTGTTGGGATTCTCGTATCCGCTCGTACCTGTCAGGCGTGATCCAGACATGATGGTGTGTGTGTGTGTGTGTGTCCTATCTCACTGCTTTCGTTTTTCTGGGCACAGACTCAAGACTGAACCACGTCAGCCGAATATTTGGGGTTTTGTGGGAGGGGGGAGGGGGTCACAGAGCTGTTCAACTGAAAATGGTGGTGGATTTTTCGTAACCCTGTGAACACTTTGTGTGTGTGTGTATGTGTGTGTGACTTGCCACCTAATTGGCCTAGTGTGTACACATGTGTGTGTGTGTGCGTGTGTGTGTGTGTGTGTGTAGTTGCAGTGGAATCAAATGCCAAACAGGAACTGAGTGTTTAACGTCTCCTGTGCAGCGGACTTCCTGAAGCAGGAGGCCTCAGCCTCTGTGTGTGTGTATGTGTGTGTGTGTGTGTGTGTGTGTGTGTGCGTATACATGCACACACATGCTGAGGTGTGTATGTGTGTGTGTTTGTGTGTGCAAAAATGCTGCCTCATACTTTACCTCTCCACAAACCTCTCTCTGACCTTTTTTCTCACAAACCGAAAAACACGTCCTGACAGATACACAACGTGACCCGCAGGTGGAAAGTGAAACACGTAGATACAGAAGTGTTTATCAATCCTGCATGACTTACTTCAGCTTTACGCGCTTGAACGTTTCTGATTTTATTGATGATGGTCCAAACTGCAGCACCATAGCACGCCTAGATGACGTTGTTTAATCTCTTGAATCATTTGAGTCTGTTCAGTTAAATGATTCAATCGGTTTTGCTTAAATATACAACCTGATCATTATCACTGTTCTTTTTTTTTCATTTGGATGTTCATCTTATATGTTCGAATATCTGGAATTAGAAGAATTATCGTTCACACACACACACACACACACACACACACACACACATCCTACTCCAGAAATCTACCAATCACTCTCAGTGAGCCACTGAATCAACTGAATTCGACAAAAGATGCATGAATGAAACTCGGCTATGAACAAAAGATTCAGTGTGTGTTGATCAGGTTCATTAAAAGCAATTACAAATCTGCATAATGAAAAACGAATCGCTCGGTTCGAATACTGATTCGTTCACCTTAGTGACTCACTCAGACTAACAAAGACTAAGAACGCAGCTCAACCCTGCAAACACAATGAATCAAAATAACACCAAAACTAGAAATGATCCTTGTGACTCTCGTTGCTTTTGGACCATATTAAATATTTAAAGATTGGTGAGGTTTGGTCAAGTTGCACATCATGCACCATTTTTCAGTACATGTTCACATTGTGTGTGTGTGTGTGTGTGTGTGTGTGTATTTATGATTTGTTCCTAATTTGGCTGAACAATTGTGATAAACGCATCAGATTTTCACTATTAAGTAAAAAACATACAACATGCTAGCCGTCATCCTGCAACCCTATGACATAAAAAAAAATTCCAAATGCCTGGATTTAATTTTCTGACAGACTCGGTCTATGTTCGAGTGGCAAAATCCGGTGATTCCTGCTAAGACTTTCAACATTGATCTCATCACTATGACTTCATGCACAGGACTGAAAGAAAGAAAAAAAAATACGCCAATGTAACGCGGCTATATTTGGGCTGCGGTTGTCTTGGTGATGGAAACACTGAGATTTATTGATTTCTCCTGTGCGTGTACATGTTTGTATGGAGAAATATGATCATTCTATATTTATGTGAGGTGAGCGGAGCATCTCGGTTATCTTGCACACCAGTATGAATGCTAATCGCGAGAGTTTCTCTAAACAATAGAGACTAGAAATCTTGTACAAACAAGCACACACACAGACACACACACACAGTACTAAATGTGCCTTGCAATACATTCAAGAGTTTCCCCGTTGCCAATTTCATGACGTATCTTGATACGACGCCAGCAGTAATGTAGCATGATCCAATTGAAGACCAATTAAATATCAAAGAGAAACTCAGGAGACACTTTTTATCATTCTTCCATAATGGAGAGCAATTAAAAAAGAGAAAGAGAGAAAGGACGAGGTTAATCCGAGATGGATTTTATGCTGCTGTGACTCTCGTCCAGCCACATCTGGATGAGATGCAGCCCCAGCTAATGTCTTTAATTAACTTCACAGAGACTCTGGCATTTCAGTGTCAGTGAGGATGGAGCTGATGGATCCAGTGGAGATTTACAGTGCGGTGAAGACATCGGTGTCAGATGAAAAACAGCTTTGTAACGGAATTAAAAAGGATTTTCTTTTCAAAGTAAAACAAGTGTGCGTGTGTGACGGTTTGGGTTGGGGGGTTGTACCAGTGATGGTGGGGCTGGAAATGGGGTTTATACAGTATGAGACACGAAGCCTTGTTGATTTGTGTCGCTTTCTTGCACAGTTGTCAAGATCCTCCATTATCTGTTATTTAACAAGGTTAATAAAGAGGGGCTACTTGCTGGGGGTCGGGTTTGGGTGTGAGTGTTTGGTGGGGTTGGCGGTTGGTGGTTGGTGTAAGTGGGGCACGTGTGGGCTTTTCTGTTTCTGATATTCATCATGGACAGCAAGCATTTACAGCCAGCAAGAATCAACACGGGGGTCGGAAAAGAAGGTGAAAGAGAGGGCAATAGGAAAGAGAGAAACAGAGTAACAGAAGGATGAGGTGGTGGCTAGGAAGTCACTGACTCAAGCCCATCCTCAATACCTCAATCCGCATGCTGTAACATAACATGTGTGGGCTGTTCTGACACTCATGTAGGTGAGCAAACAATCGCACACAAGTAACCTTGATTACTGAGTCCTGATTGATTCAAAGGGTGCGAGAAGGAAAGAAAGACAGAAAGAGAGTGATGGAATGAAGAAATGATGGTTAGGAAATCTGACTGTGGTAAACCCACCTTCCCTCCTCCACCTCTGTCTGATCCAACAAGCTGTCCTACCTTCATGCCGCCACCTTCGCACCGAACCGAATTCCACCTGTGCTTGCTTTCTATTCGTTACTTGCACGCTTGCCTAGATTTTCCTTCATTTGTTTTTAATAGGAGAAATGGTCAGGATTACTGGAGTGGCAGATGTTTTGACATTCATCTAGATGATCAACCAATCGCACGTGATTCAGTCTTGATTCATGTGACGGTTGAGGGACAAAAAGGAACCTAAGAACGAGGCAGAGAGGAGCGAGAAAGAGAGTAATGGAAGGATGAGGTGGTGTTTAGGAAGTCGCTGACTCAGGCCCACCCTCCTTCCCTCATTCCCTCCTGTATCCGAGCCAAAAAAGCTGCTCTGCCATCATGCCTCCTCTTTCAGGGTGATCCCGACTCCCCCTGTGGCCTCCTTCCCTCCTTCCCTCCCTCCCTCTCTCTTTCTCTCTCTGTCTGAATGTCAATATTTCCACACCCGCTGCCTGCCTATTGAGGGGGAGGGAGCGTTTCACTGCCTCTTTTTTGGTCCCTAACAAAAACATCCTAAGGACCTGGCCTGCCCCAGGCTCCAGGAACTGCAGGAAATGAGGACAAGAAATTTGGTGTGAGAAAAAATGTCCTTTGCTAACAATATGAGAGATAAACCTTCGTGATATGCGAATCTTCCAGAACAAAGCAAGTGACGCAAGGCTACGAGGGTAGTAAAAATTGCAAATCATTACACCCCTGAAGCTATGAGGAAACTAGCTGCACTACCATCTGCCCTAGCTTTCATTAATCACCTCAGCCAGATGGGGTATTAGAGATTTTTTGCATATCTTCAGTAAGCATAGCTTACAGGGGTGTTGGGTAGGGGGGGAGGAGTTAAATGCTCTCTTCACCCCCTAGATCTTTGCTTGAAGCTATTTTTCCAGTCCGTTCGATCACGTCGCTGTTGACTAGCATTGAACTTTTCTGTCATTTTCTAAGAAAACTGATTGATTTCCCCCGTTGTCGGGTTATAAATAGAGCCACAGGCAGCAGTCAAGCTATGAACGAATCCATGTACGAGGTCACTAGCTTTCTATAGCGCGTACATGCGTGTAAGTGCATGTGTGTTTGTGCTTCTGAAGGGCAGGCAGTCCTTGACTTAGAGCTTCAGCATTCAATTCCTTCTCCAGTCAATAAGTTCAGACTGAGTCATCAACAACCAATAGCACTGCCCTCCAGACTGAGGGGCTAATTTAATTTAAAGAATGAACACTTAAAAGCGAGTGCCACAGAGGAACGTTTCTCATCACGACTCCGTAGCTACGGTAAAGCAACTGAAGCATTACGAACCTTGAACAATAAAGTAATACCATAATGTGGTACAAATAGACAATTTTTCCTTACTTGGTCTGGTTTCTCTAGTAGTTTCAGTTAAACACAAATCAAACAGTCGTGCACTGTGTAACACCGACGTGCCGACATCTATTCAGACACACCACGCCTTAGTCACCCTGACAAAGGTCCATGGTGGAAGATACTCGAGTGAACACTAGGGATGACGCTTTCTCACAGAAGGTCTGACAGGATCCGTGTGGGGGGCTTTGGAGACTGCTAACACATTCTCGGGTGAGAAATCTGCCACGGCACCAGTTGCCACATATAGCCGTAACCATGGCAATGGTGACTCCAGAGCTGAGGCAGCCATTACAGATAAACATAAGGAACAATGTAAATCTCCACAACGGTGTTGGGTATAAGAAAGAAGAACTGTGCATTAGTCAGAGGAAATGACAAAAAAAATACCATTTTTAGTTAAGAGAATTGGATATTTTGGATGCAGTGTTCTGTGGTGAAACTGAACAGAGATCTGGTATGTCTGTGTTAAGCCTGTAAAAGTAAATTCTCTGAAAAGAAATAAATTCCTGCTGAATTCGTCGCTTCGTATTCTAGTCGTCTTTATATTTACATTCCCAGTTCCTTGTGGAGCTGCCTTTGCCCTTGGCCAAGTCCCCAGAGGCTCCTATAGCCTGTTTCCCATGGGAATCCATTCATCTTTTGGCTTTTCAGCACACAGCGGGGACTTGACAAGGCTCGCGACATCTTCAGCATGGCCACTTCCACAGTGCACGATTTGGCAAGAAGCACAAGATTGGTGCTAACTAGGGTATGGCTAGCTTCCAGGCTTAATTCTAGATACAGAAAATCATATGGTAAAGTGTTCCTAATCATGCCTTTGTACTTACTCCAGCAGAGTTTGTGCTTCATTATGTACCTGACTGTGAAATATTTAACAAATAATTGAGTGTCAAACAGGGTGTAAGCAGCACTCTTCACACGTTCTGCTGAATCAAACCTGAATAAAACCCAAAGAGCAAATAACAGCAGGAATGCAGGATCGATACGTGGAGAAAAAAACGGCATCTGGCCAGATCGCTCAAACAGCAAATAAAAAGAACAAGACTAAGCAAGCTTAACTTAGCTGGATCGTAAACATGACTTGTGGGAAACGCTGGCTACTTGAAACTAAAACCACTTCCTGTCTATAACTAACTAACTAACTAACTAAATAAATAAATACCAAAATTTATAAAGAGAAAGCTACAAAATCACGAATAAAACCAAAGTACTATTATTATTAGCTAAGCAGCTAGATGTAAATGTTTACATTCTTATAAACTAAAGAAATCTGCCATTGTGAATATTCAAGGAAGCTTGTTTAAAAATTAAATTAGCTAAAAGAATGTTGATTCTCTGATTAATCGCTAAAATTTTTAGACTAGCGATTAGCTGGATAACAGCTAAACAACCGGCTAAAAATCGGCTATTAGGCAAAAGTTCGACTGCGTGTAAAGGTTTAAAAAAAGAGAATATTTTCAACAGTCATCCGAAACGACGCCATATCAACGTCTTCCTCGTGGAAATGGGAATTTCATCGAGGAGTTTTTTTGGCTAACGTCGGGTAAATGCGTGTAAAAGGAGCTACTCGTTCTAGATTAATGACGTGAAATTTTCCTAGACGACAAAAAACAAAATCATATGGAACAAATGGACGGCATTTGTTAACGGATATAAAGGATTTAGTAAACAAATCTAGAGGAAGTACGAAAAAAGGCAGAGCGCTAACGCCACTGTCATCTTTTTTAAATAGAACTACAGAGGAAGAAAAACACTGTGGTCAAAAATGCCGTCATCAAATGATGTCATCAAAGTGTTGAATAGAAAGCATTTGAATAGAAATTATATTTCCTGTGTGCACTTCAAAAATAACTGGAGGAACAAAAAATTTAAAAAACGTAAAATTGTTAAAAATGACTAATCTTTATGCTCATAAATTTCAAACCAAATAAAAGCTAATTTCAAATAAATAATCTGTACAAACTTTATATAAAGTCGTGTATTAGCTTCCAGCCTTCGAGAATAAAAGAGCGTCAGTCGCTCAAGATGGCCGACATCCTGTTACAAAATGTACACGATTTTTGTAGATTAAAGCGATTCCCACCTTTGATGTACATCAAATTTAATGATTTATATAAACATATTTACCTTTACATTTATTTTTTATTCATTTTAATATTTTTCGGTAGTTTTTTCTTTCTTCTTCTTTTTTTTTTTTTTTTTTTAAAAATATACCATTTTATTATTTTATTTTACTTTTAAATTCATTTTTGACTGTATTTTTTATTTTACCAACACGGACGGTTTATGAGACTAATAAAATTTAAAAGATTTAGTAAAAGAGATTCAATGTGTTTTATTTATCCTGGTTCAGTAAGGCTTACTAACCAGTAACTGCTAACGAACTACTTAATAACTACTACTTATGTTCTCAGGCTAAGCTGCAGTTCCGCTGACCAGGAGAAAGCCGCTCGAGCGCGTGAATAAAAACACACTTCCTTTACTTCTTAGCTTCGTTAGCATCATAGATCCTTAAAGACACAAACTGACCAGGAGAAAGCCGATCGAGTGCGTGAATAAAAACACACTTCCTTTACTCCTTAGCTTCGTTAGCATCATAGATCCTTAAAGACACAAACTGACCAGGAGAAAGCCGATCGAGTGCGTGAATAAAAACACACTTCCTTTACTTCTTAGCTTCGTTTGCATCATAGATCCTTAAAGACACAAACTGACCAGGAGAAAGCCGATCGAGTGCGTGAATAAAAACACACTTCCTTTACTTCTTAGCTTCGTTAGCATCATAGATCCTTAAAGACACAAACTGACCAGGAGAAAGACGATCGAGTGCGTGAATAAAAACACACTTCCTTTACTTCTTAGCTTTGTTAGCATCACAGATCCTTAAAGACACAAACTGACCAGGAGAAAGCCGATCGAGTGCGTGAATAAAAACACACTTCCTTTACTTCTTAGCTTCGTTAGCATCATAGATCCTTAAAGACACAAACTGACCAGGAGAAAGACGATCGAGTGCGTGAATAAAAACACACTTCCTTTACTTCTTAGCTTTGTTAGCATCACAGATCCTTAAAGACACAAACTCAGGACAGCAAACGAGTGAGGAATTCTCAAAATATCTCAAAATATCATTCAGAATGTCGCATACATTTATTTCAATTCAGAAGTTTTAACCCCAGACCCTGTCACTGTGTCTGAAAACTTGAAGAGTCGAACTTTGTGTATTTAAATAACCCGGGAAACCGCGCGTGGTTTTCTTGTGTAAAACAGTCATCAGGATCTGTTCAGAAAGCCGAGTTTCTCTCTGCTTTCAATAGTTCGCTCTCTGTGATCAAATATAGACTAAAAGTGGGCTGAGCGCATCTGCCCCACTTCTCCTTAGCCTGCTTTTATGTCCTCGTGTACCCAGAGACAAAATGCAAGCAGTCACACACACACACACACACACACACACACACACAGTGTATGATGTCCTTCAACAAGGACATATCCAGAGGCAAATGAACGTCTCAGAAGAGCATCAGCATCACATACTCCTGCGTTTTGCACTTTTCCGTTCAAAGACACAGCATAATAATAAAAAAATAACAATTAAAAAAGATTTTTCACTGCCATATGGTTTCATGTGACACGTAGAACTAATGTATTTATTTTATTTGAAGATTTCCGATTTGCTGGAGGTCCAGAAGCGGTCAGGATAATAATAGTTCGGGGGAAAAAAAGAAAAAGAAAAAAGAAAAAAAAAGAAAGATCTTACAGGACAGAAAGCTCATTTGCATACAGCGACCTCAGGGGAAATACAACAAAGTCGGGAATGTAATAAGGATTCACATGAACGTATGAACGTAGAAGTATGAATAGTTTTATACGGCAGGTCGCGGTTTCGCGGATCGTTAGCTGGACGTTTACGTTTGTAGAACCGAACACTAACAGTCCATAAGAAGCAGAAATCACAGAAAACTCACATCTCACTTTGACCACCATAAGAGTCTCAACAGAAAAGAAATAAATAAATATATAACGTACGTGATAACAGATAATACATGCAAATAGAAAAAATTCAAAGTCCTGCATATAAAGAAAATCCAAATTGTGATAATTTATCACATTGAACAACACACGTCACACACAGGGTTTAATACGTTTAAAAAATCCCCATACAAATGATATATAAGTGTAGTTGTGTTAGTTTTATTACTTATTTATTTATTTTTTGGCCCATGCTGCCACTTACAACATTCTAGTTCAGCTTTGGGACCTGCTGTGGACATCTGATGCGCATCAACTTGCAGCTATTGCAATGCATGACTCATCGCATCACACTGTGCTTTATTTACCTCCTGGAAAAGCCTCCGCAGCTGGACGGAAACATGACACTGCGGCTTGGCTGACGTGCATTTTAAAGCCCCGAGCTGAAACGGCGCAACGCGCCCGTATCTGTTTGCTGGGCTTCAAGTGCGGCCCGCTAGCTGAAACGGGCCAGGCCATGCTAACCCGACTAATCACACGCACAGCAGCATGCAGGGTTAATAGGTCAAAGTGGGGACGGACGGACAGACGGACACTTGCCTCTTATTCAGGCTCGTTCTTGCTTTGTTATGATCCTGTCTGCTGTGAACGCTGGACTGTGTAGGAGGGGAGCGAGGGACTGAGAGAAAGACAGAGAGAGAGATAGAGAGAGACGGATAGAGAGTGAGAGAGTACTGGCAGTCACCTCGTTCCCTCCCATGCCTTCTGCATGGCTGGTGTGTGTTAAAATAAATCGGTGCCTCCCCTTTACACACACCAGACATTACCTTATACAAGACTCACTAGGGAGCAGACCACCACTCTCTCTCTCTCTCCCTCTCTGTCCGTTCCTTTTTGACCCCAGCACTCACAACTCCACCCCTACCCTCCATGACACTCACTGGCTCTGTCTTGAGGAATTCAGAGTGTACATGAACTCACATGACTCGACAGATCCGGAGGTCTAGAAAGGGGATACGGCTCACCTCTATCCTTCCCAGACAGAGGAGAGAGATAAACATAGAGAGAGAGAGAGAGAGAGAGAGAGAGAGAGAGAGAGAGAAGTAGAGGGGGCTCTGGAGCACTGGCTCAGTTAGCTCGAATTACACGCCTGTCAGGTCTGATGGATTTGGCTGAGAATGAAAGAAAATAAAAGAAAGCAGCTGACCATGATGGCTCGATAACCGAGGGACCCCTTACACAGGGACCCCACAGTCACACAGAGACCCCACTGAACCCCATAGTCATACAGAGACCCCACTGCACCCCACAGAGACCCCACTGCACCCCAGTCACACAGAGACCCCACTGCACCCCACAGTCACACAGAGACCCCACTGCACCCCACAGTCTCACAGAGACCCCACTGCACCCCACAGTCTCACAGAGACCCCACTGCACCCCACAGACACACAGAGACCCCACTGCACCCCACAGTCTCTCAGAGACCCCACTACACCCCACAGACACACAGAGACCCCTCTGCACCCCACAGTCTCTCAGAGACCCCACTACACCCCACAGTCACACAGAGAGCCCTCTGCACCCCACAGTCACACAGAGACCCCACTGCACCCCACAGTCTCAGAGACCCCACTGCACCCCACAGTCACACAGAGAGCCCTCTGCACCCCACAGTCACACAGAGACCCCACTGCACCTCACAGTCTCAGAGACCCCACTGCACCCCACAGTCACACAGAGAGCCCACTGCACCCCACAGTCTCACAGAGACCCCACTGCACCCCACAGACTCACAGAGACCCCACTGCACCCCACAGTCACACAGAGACCCCACTGCACCCCACAGTCACAGAGACCCCATTGCACCCCACAGTCTCACAGAGAGCCCTCTGCACCCCATAGTCACACAGAGACCCCACTGCACCCCACAGTCACACAGAGACCCCACTGCATCCCTCTGCACCCCACAGTCACACAGAGACCCCACTGCACCCCAGTCACACAGAGACCCCATTGCACCCCAGTCACACAGAGACCCCACTGCACCCCACAGTCTCACAGAGAGCCCTCTGCACCCCATAGTCACACAGAGACCCCACTGCACCCCACAGTCACACAGAGACACCACTGCACCCCAGTCACACAGAGACCCCACTGCACCCCAGTCACACAGAGACCCCACTGCACCCCACAGTCACACAGAGACCCCACTGCATCCCTCTGCACCCCACAGTCACACAGAGACCCCACTGCATCCCTCTGCACCCCACAGTCACACAGAGAGCCCTCTGCACACCACAGTCACACAGAGACCCCACTGCACCCCACAGTCACACAGAGACCCCACTGCACCCCACAGTCACACAGAGACCCCACTGCACCCCACAGTCTCACAGAGACCCCACTGCATCCCTCTGCACCCCACAGTCTCACAGAGACCCCACTGCATCCCTCTGCACCCCACAGTCTCACAGAGACCCCACTGCATCCCTCTGCACCCCACAGTCTCACAGAGACCCCACTGCATCCCTCTGCACCCCACAGTCTCACAGAGACCCCACTGCATCCGTCTGCACCCCACAGTCTCACATAGAGTTTTCTGCACCTCGCCTTTTCCCCCCGCCTGTTCAAAATCCGGGCATGAATGAGTCACATTCCAGAAATGCATTCCTCTATTTTCCCAATAGGACGAGTGTGACGAGCCAAAAAAACAGGAGAGAATAAACCAGCAAACGTAGGCCAGCGATCCGAGCGGGAATCCCTTATCTTTCTCTCGACTTCCTCCCTCTCGACTTTCACACACGATTCAGACAGGATGGATCACGTCACCACACGATAGTGAATGGAAGATCCCGAGGAGAAGAGGAGAAGCTTTGGACTTACCGTGCTCGGGGCTTTAATGTTATCTTTATTCATATATCCAAGTTTCACTGTTTGTTTTTTAAAGGCTACGGTGTTATTGTAAATAAATGGTGTGATGTCTAAGAGCAGCATCTGGAAGAATTTCCTGCCATTTTTAAGTGTCTGGTTTGAAATCTTTGAAGATGACCTGTGTGTGTGTGTGTGTGTGTATGGAGAGTCCACAGCTCCTAACACACTCGATTCGAGTGCATATAGCCATGATGATGCCCCGTTCCTGCACTATGTATCTCTCTCAAATATTTCCTTGCTGTTTTCCAGATGTGCAGCCAGCTTCTCAGAATTGTGTACTCACGTTCCACCGGCACATCTGGCCCCAGTCTGGTGCTTACAGCTAAAGATGTGCTGGAAACACCAGGCTGGGTTACAGACACGCACCGGTTACACAGAAGGAGGGATTAAAGAAAAAAATCCACTTCCCGATCTCAAGTAACACATTCACCTTGTACTGAGTGCACATTCCTTATTTTTTTTTACACGTGACCTTCAAGTCGTGTCCTGTATTTATTCTGTAATGAAATGACCTAAAATGCCATTTAAGTGCCCTTTATAGGATTAAACCCTTGCTTCATCTCTATCTGAAGTGAGTGATGCGGCAGCACTTTAGTCATTTCATCTTTCGTTCTCGCCTCTTCTCCACAACCGCCTAACAAATTAGTACCAGAGTCGTTAAACGCGTCCCACAGATTTTATAATAATAAGTCAAAAAAGAGCCAGTGTTTATAAATGTATAAATACAGAAGCACAAGGTTGATTTTACTTCCTGTTGTACTTCCTCTGTCTCGTGTTTCCTCTCCTACCTGTACACCTGCTTCAGTAGTGATCAGAGTATTTCACAGTCTGCTTTATGATGTAATTACTCAGTGATTCAGGGCTGAATGACAGCTACACAAACCTACACTAACATTTCTAAAGGTTTCTACAGATGCTTTAGAGCTGCAGTGTGAACACCGGACACAGATCTCAGAGAAAGACGAGCAGGAGGTGACTGAGAGAGTCCTGAAATATCCTGCGCTCTCTCTCACCTGACTGAAGACCAAAACGGCAGGAGAAGATACATGATACAGCAAAGTCAAGAATAGACTTGTCTCTCTCTCTCTCTCTCTCTCTCTCCCTTGCTGTAGCACTCCTTCCCTTTTTTCTCTCTCTCTCACTATCTGTATCTCTCTTTCTTGTCCAGCACTCCTTCTCTCTCTCTTTTCCATTCTGTAGCACTCCTTCCCTTTTTCTCTCTCTCTGTATCTCTCTTTCTCGTCCAGTACACCTTCTATCTCTCTCTCTCTCCCTCTCCCTCTCTCGTCCAGTACTCCTTCTCTCTCTCTCTATCCCTTTCAGTAACACTCCTTCCCTTTTTCACGCTCTCTCTGTATCTCTCTTTCTTGTCCAGCACTCGTTCTCTCTCTCTCTCTCTCTCTCTCTCTCTAGCACTCCTTCCCTTTTTCACTCTCTCTCTGTATCTCTTCCTTGTTCAGTACTCCTTCTCTCTCTCTCTCTCATCCAGTACTCCTTCTCTCTCTCTCTCTCCCTCTCTCTTGTCCAGTACTCCTTTACTTTCTTCCTCTCTCCATCTCTTTCTTCAGTACTCCTTTCCTATCTTTCTCTCTCCCTCTATCATGTCCAGTACTCCCCCCCCTCTTAATATAACCTATGATACATGTTATTACCACATTACTGTGTTACTGATTAAAGGTTTAAAAGTCTGGACTTTAAAAACTCAGGGTTAATTTTCCAGATTAATTCTTTCAGTGTGTTTTAGACGTGTGTTTTATCCTCTGTTGAGAATCTTACACTGAATTTTAGTGTTGAAGAGAAATCTGAGCTGCTTTTTAGATGAACAAACACTCGGAGCATCTCAGAGAGCAGAAATGGGTTTGATATCAACATTTACTCTGAAGATACAAACATCTGTGTGTGTGTGTGTGTGTGAGTGTGTGTGAGTGAGTGTTTACTTTCATATGAGCTTCATATTAAGCACCACTGTGACCTGAGACATGACAAAGACGTTCAATCATCAACACGAACACAACAAAAACAGGAGGTGTGAAATTTTTGAAATGCACAGTAGTTTTTGATAAATATCTGTGTCTACAGCCTGGAGTTGTGTTTCAGCAGGATATAATGAGTTGAAACACACCTCCGTGTTCCTTTTTGTCTCTTTCTAAGCTTTCCTTTCCCCGAGTGTGCAACACTACACGCTGTAATATTTTGGGTTTAATGCTCTTAAAACGTGACATCATCTCTGACAGGGAAACCCTCAGGGCTGGAGGAATCCTTTACTGCTGAACTTTCTTGGATCAATGGTATCCATGTGAGAAGAATGGAGCTCGGAGGCCTTGAATGGCCTTCATTGTATTTGTGAGTGTGGAGTGAAGCTCGGAGGTCTGAATCACACTCCGGAGGTGGTCGTAACGCATCGTTCACAATCGAGGCCTTCTGAGTCACCCAGCTCGAACTCCCCACTGTTTTTGTGGGGAAAATGAGAACCAGGCTGACCCTGAGCTCTCTCCTTATGCCTCGGTGACTCGGAGTGTTCTTAAGCCACGCCGCTCTGCCGCAAAATTCGCCTGTTTTTTTTTTTCCCCACTGGCTGCTCGATTAAATGCAAACCATGTGCAGTTCCAGCGCGAGAGTCGCTCTGGAAATGGCATTCATCAACGATAACAAGCGAGCGCGTTATACTCAAGGTTACGTGGCGACTCAGACGAGGTGGACTCCGAAAGGAAAACAGAGTCAGCCAGTGACTCCGCTGCTTTTCTTGCTGTACAATCTGCTCATTCAAAGGCATTCCTGCAGAGTGACGGGGGGGGATTCACCCGTTCCGACTTATAAGTGCGTGCAACATGCCGCACTCCGACATCCACAATGACCTCTTTCATGAAGCCCCCTGAACCCTCCGCCCCTCCCCCCACGCTCACACACTCCAGGAGCATGCTGGGAGATAGACAGATAGACAGAAGGACGGCTCACACACATGCCGCGTCACTTCGTCTTTACACGCTCGCGTGTTTTCAGTGACCCTGTGCATGTGGTAATACTTACAGCTTCACCACACAACCCTGGTGCTTGTGCATAAAAAAACAACAACAACAAAAAAAAAACAACAGCAACCAAAAAAAAAAAAAAAAAACAATTTACAAAACAAAAGTTTCACACTGAGAAGCGCCTGTGTGGAATTCCAGACATCTGTAGAAATCATTTGGAAAAACTACAGACATCAGTACACACACACACTCACACACACACACACACCAAAGTATTTCAGCACAATTTATCCACGATATCTGTAATTAGTAAAAAAAGTTCTATATAATAACGACATTGTTACATACGACTATAGAAAAAAGCATCATTTTATAAACAGATGCTTGCAATTTCACCAATTCGAGTCATTTTTAGTGTAAAAATGCTGCAGGTTTTTTTTTTTAAAAAATGTCAAATTCTTTTTGTAACAATCGATTCGTGTCAGTCTGAAAATGTTTCTCACTGAAGATGGAAAAAAAGAAACAAAAGCGTTTGTTCAACAGTTCAATAAAAATCCATTTTAAGGACAAAATTACAAATTACGAAGACACACGAATTAAAGGTGAACAAAATGTCTGTAGGTTTGTCAGGACAATATCATGGTGCTGTATTTCATTTTTATTTGTCTTCGAATTTTTAAACGCAATTAGAAAACTTTACTGAAGGGCTCAAAGAATTAAACAAACAAACAAAGTGAGGTCCAATAAATCCGAAACCTTTGTTGTTTATTTTTACAATAAATCAGAAGGTTTTAAAAACGTTTCCAAACATTTAATAGTTTTAAAATATGGAAATATTTTAAACAAAGAAAGTAAATTTCTTAAACATAAAATCCTGAAATCTCAAAATGCTGTACTATTTTTATTCCCGTATTTAAATCGGTGCGAAAGTACGACGTCGTCGATTTAAACGTCGTCCGATTTTCCTCGAAAACAAAAACAAAAAAACAAAAACAAAAAAAACAATAAAAGTCATGTCAACGTTTCAGAGATTCGACTCTACACTGCTGGTGTGTGAATCGTTTGACCTGGAAGGTGGAACTGGGTTCAGTGATCATTTCCTCTCTGAGACTCGTTCAGTATTTCTGTGTTTTGTAACGATTCTCACATTAAGAGTTAAATGACTACTGTGTGACTCGGACGGACAACAAAACACTCCGAAATCATCAGTCGCCTGATGCCTAATGGAATCAGCTTTAAAATGTTTATAGAAGGTTATGTCAGGTGTCATTAGGGCTTATTAACGTCTGCGTTATAAACAAATCGAGGTTTAGTGTTACGCAATGCCGCCGTTATTTTGATCAAATGTCGGTGTTGAAACAAACCGAATCGTTACATTTACGTTGTTTTTATGTTTTGTGCTGTAGAGCAGCGTATCGTTTCAGTCTTGTTCCATCTTTAGTCAGACTAAGCGCTCTGACCTGTCGGTTCTCACCGAGGAAGCGTTCGCTTTCAAGTGGAGTAACTTTTCACGGCGCTATTAAACTTGCACGTTAAAGGATCTGCGCTGAAACAGGAGATCGGAGCGGCCGAGGTTTAAGGTTTAGTGTTCTAGCAGTCGCTTTTATCCGATCCGGGACGTATTCGGTCTTAGCGTAGATGCGTCACGTGCATCCTGACCCTATGCTAAGCTGTTAGCATGTTACTGAGCTAGTGGCACTGATCCACAGCGAGGAAATGATACAGATACAATAAAAAAAAATAAAATAAAAAAAGATAATATACAGATACAACCTGGTCTGGGTCTCATCAGAAAAGCACACAAAACATTAGCAATGTTGAGATTGTGTGTTCCAAACAGTGATGAGTCAAACAACGATGCTGTGTTTTACTGCATCATCATTAATAAGCGCCTGCTCAGGGTCGTTATGGGTAATGGAATCAGGCTAGGAGTGTGTTTAGATTACAAACAAACAAGCAAACAAACAAACAAACAAACAAACTCATCCTTGGTGTCTCAATGCTTCAGCTCAATAGATACAGCTGGACTTTGTGATCCTTTTACAGACCGCCTGACTTACATACACACACACACACACACACACACACACACAGTGTAAAACGTCTTGCTCTGGAATTTTAAACAAAACAACCTCCCTACTCAAGAGGACCGAGATGTTGTTTTTACGTTTTTTTTTGTCTTTATCTTTTATTAAAGAATTACGAATAAGCCAAATATTTGTCGTTGGAAGCGAAGTGAATTACGTGTCGTTATATCGTTAAAACCAAGCTATAAATTCATCGAACTGCTCTGTTCTGTTGTTCAGTTCAGTTACTCTGGAGGTTAATATTTATTTGGATGGTTGATATCATAGCACCTGCAGAGGAAGTCGTGAAAAGGAAGCCTTATTTCCTGTGAAAAAAACAACAACAAAAAAAATAATAACGTTTTTTTTTGTGTATATATTTATTGTGCAAAACAGTCCTCATTGCCAGCTCCTACTCCACACACCTGCCTCAGGAGGTGACACGGCACCGATCGAGAGTTTCGTGAACGAGCGAGCGTGTGAGCGAGCGGATGCCGGATGGAGATCTGTTCGTGATAGATCATCTCAACTCCACGTTCTTGGCTTTCTGTGTGCCGCCCATGGAGGGAGGTCACACGGCCCCTGTTAAAGATTTACCCGTACTCTGGCAGACGGCGTCGTTCGGTTTAATCTGATCCGTAATTTAGTGTTTTTTTGGGCCTCTGTGCTGCGGGACGAGCTGCTAAACCTGAGGGCTTCTGTTCTGAGAGGACAAAGGCCACGTTTCTCAGGTGTCTCGGCATCTCTAACAAACGCTCAAAAGTGGAACTTTTATCAGTCGTTTGACTTCTTCTGAATTAACAAGATTTGAAAACGTATTTAATCTTTTGTACGTGCAAACGAATAACTCTATACTCAAATCTCAATCAAGTGCATTAACATGTTATACAGTTTAGATTCTTTCCCCTAAATATAATCACATATTAAACAGTTCTTTCACAAATCTTCCGTTCTTTACTCTTAGAGATGAAGATATATAAATTTTTTATATTACCAGCAACATCATCAACTAGCCAGACGTTTCTAAAAGGGTCCAAAGCTTCCTTTTGTTAGCTATCAGTCAGAAGTATAAAAGGTGAAGTAACTCACAGATCTGACAGAAGATCGCTTCACCGAGGTGCTGCTCTGTGTTCACTGCTCCAGCAAAGCTACCACGTGTGGAGATGCGCCTCAGTGTGTGTGTGTGTGTGTGTGTGTGTGTGTGTGTGTGTGTGTGTGTGTGAGAGACTCATTCTAACCTCACAGTCTGCCACAGCTCATGACTGGCAGCTGCCTGGTGCGACTGGGTGCTTATTCCATCACTGATAAACCTTAATTGTATTTCTCGTCAGGATCATTAACTACATCGAGCCAAAAGGAGGAAAATAAAAGATCACATGGGTCATAAAATTCAAATCCGCAATTTTTCCTCATTGTGTGTGTTTTTGCATGCGCTTTTAAGCTTTTCGTACGAACACTGACGTAGGTTGTGATAGCGTTTCGACGGCGGACGGCGCACGTGATGCGACAATCGTGAAAATCTCTGGCATGGGAAATCAATTCAGGAGTTTCTCAACTTTTAACTCAAACATAATCTTCATTGTAGATTCTTTATATGTTCTCAAAAAACATAACTATAAATGGATAAAAAGTACATAAACGTCATCGCCGGTGACAAACTGATGTATTAAAGAGGAATAAAATATTTAATACGGGACGTGTTGTTAAAGGGAAAAAATCGAGTCAAGGCTGCAAAGCCGCGTAATTTTATAAATCAAGAGTGTTAACACTCAGTGGAAATCAAGTTAAACACACACACACACAAACACATACATGTGGAGGTTATCGCTGGTGCCCTGAAACACGGGCGCTGTTTGCTCTGGGAAAACAGATGTGGAAAGGGTTTGTCGTATATTCGAGACCTTCAGTGTACGAGCGTGTGTATAAATGTTAGCCAACAAATAAATCCTGTGTGATGTTAATGACCTTTAATACAGTGACAAAAAATAAAAACAATAAAAATCTAACTGCGTCTCATCAACCTGCATCAATCTGGTCTTCTGCAGAAGTGTCTCAAAGTGTCAAAGTTGGAAAGTTATTGTTAAAGACGACCATCAAAGAGAAAAACAGATATAGATCTATATATTTATATACACACCAAATAAATGATAAGGGTAGAAAATAAAAACAAAGTAAAAGAATAAAAATTAAGAACAAATTACTGAAGAAAGATATATACAAAAAAAATTGTAGTATGTAAAAAAGTAAGTGTGAATCGATTCAAATTAATTCGATTGTTCAGTGTAATAATTGAACTAATTTAATAAATTCAACAGAAGACTATTAAAACTACACGAAGGCTCGGGTTCGGTTCAACTCGAGTGTGTTTTCAATTCTAAAAATAGTAAAGATCGCAGGATCGTAAAGTTTTATCGAAAATGTAAATTAACTTGAATTATCTATTAATGAAAACTATCTAGTAAACCTACAACATACGTTTTTATTTACAGAAATATCTAGCTAAGAAGGTTACTGTTACTGTTACAGTCGCATGTGTTTAAAATAAAGGTTAGGATTTAAACAGCTAAAATTTTATACAGTTCACTAACTTTTACATTTTTTTTTTGTTGTTGTTAAGCTAACTATATAATGAAGTCAAAGTTAAAGCTACTATTAAGGTCAGTATTTTTCTATTAAAGTTACAGTTATATATTATATATACTATTATATATGTTTATTAAAGTTACTACAAAATACTAAATTTACAACTAAGGATATTTTTCAGAAAGGTTAACAGTTTACTAAATGTTTACAAATAAAGTTACTATTTCTGAAAGTTACTATTTTTTTTTAAAGTACATTACTTTAAACTATTTTTTTAAAGTTTCTATTTCTTTAAATGTTTTGCATGAGTTGTATTTTCCACCATATATGAAAGCTTTTTTTAAGATAGAAAATAAAGTTAAAGTTAAATTAAAGTTGTTAAAAACATTAAAGATGATTGTAACAAAGCAAACTATATAATAGGATCAAAATTAAGAACGATTAGGGTCGGTATTTATAACAGTTTACTATCTAGTATGTTTATTATTAAAGTTACTGTTATATATTATATATACTATTATATATGTTTATTAAAGTTACTACATAAAACTTCTTCAGAAAAGCTAATAGTTTAGTAAACATTTACTAATAAATTTAAAGTTACTATTTCTTAAACTATTATAGCTCACTATTTAAAATATATAAACTATATAATAAGAGAAAAATAAAAAACTATTAAGGTAAGTATTTATAAAAGTCATTTATTTAATATGTTTTCTATTAAATTTACTATTAAAGATACTATTCGCAAAGCCAACCTTGTGTTAGTATTAAAGTTTGTTTCTGTTTGGAAAAGCTATCTAAAACTATATGTTTTCTAATCTGTTTATTATTAAATGTATTATTTATTCACGTGAAAACTAACCATATCTTTATGCATATATTAAAACTGACTCATGACAAAATTACTATTTACAAAACTGGCAATTTTGGAACATTACAATTAAAGATAATATTCAGAAAACTATCGAGTATCTTTACTATTCGAAAATTAAACAAATTTCTAATTATCTATTAAAGTTAATTACAAAGCAACTATAAATTAAAGGCACAATTAAAGTTAATGTTTAGAAAAGTGAACTGTGTAGTATGTTTACGAATACATGACAATTATGGTTATTATTTACAAAACTAACTATATATTAATGGTTATTTTTGATTTATTTATTATTTTTACACAGCAAATTATTTAGAAAGGTTGCTCAAAATTAAAGTTGTTAGTTACAAAACCGACTATGTAGTAAGTTTACAATCAAAGATACTGTTTAGAAAAGCTAATTATCTGGAAAGTTTCCTAATCAAGCTCTTATTAAAGATATTATTTCCAGAACATTCATTATTTCTGTATATTAAAAGTTACTTTCTAGATGAATTTTAACAAATTGAAGTGTATAGTGAGGTGAAAACTACTGAAGGTCAGTATTTTGAAAAGTTACTAAGTTTACTAGGAGAAGGTAAGCTTGGACACTGATTACTAAAGTAACTAACATTAATTACAGTTATTAAAGTTAGTTAATGATCTGTTAATATTTATAAGTGAAGTGTCTGTTAAGGCTGGACGTTAATCTGCATCTCTGCTTTTATGTGTTAGCATGAGGCTAATCTACAGGATAGATTACAGAAGATGCTATCGCTAACTATTATAGTCTAGACAGATTTAGACAGTAAATAAACACCTTTCCATGTCGCTACACACACACACACACACACACACACAGCAACATTCCATATTAGCCTGTGACGAGAATTCAGAAAGATCATGTTTAATGCTTTAGATTCCTCAAGACAGCTACAGTAAGTGTCATGAAGCAACTTTTCCTTTCCTTTCCTTTCTTTCCAGCCTCACAAACATTTTTATTTGTATCTGTTGTTTTTTTCCCCAGGTGAATCAGTTAGGGAGAAAAAAAAAGATAAAAGATGCAACTAATGAGCACAAACCACAGTTGTCTGGTCGGGTGGCAGGGAAATGAAAACAGGATGCTTTATGCTTTAAGAATCCTAGTCTCTGTGTTTGCTTTGCTAAAGACACCACACACACACACACACACACACACAGTCAATGTACTGTATTGAACTTTTTCAAACATTACCAAGTTAATTACTTTACTACAACTGCATGCCCTGAAGTGTTTCGTTCCGCTTGCGCATCTTTTATCTTTTTTTTTTTATCCTCTCACACACACATTTATGCACCAGAACACCATCATGTACGATGCCGTACACATTTATAGTACAATATACACTTTCCTTCATCCTTATTAACATTTATTACATTAACATTGTAACCGTGTTTCGTTGAAGCTTAATCTTATGACATCAGTTAATTTTACTGAAAGAATAAGTTACAAATAAAATTAAAAAAATAAGGTAAAGTTTACTGTTAACACATTTTTTGAATTTTTACATCCATTATTATTATTAATAATAATTTTATCATTTAATTCCCCCCCCACTTTCTGACTAATAATAAAAAATAATTTAAATGTTTTGCATGAGTTGTTGATGATGATGATGATGATGATGATGAAGAAATAATATTACCATTTTAAAAAAAAAAAAAAAAAAAAAAATATTTATATATATATATATATATATATATATATATATGTATATATATATATATATATATATATATATATATATATATATATATATATATATATATATATATATATATATCACCATACAACTATAACTGTCCAGCACAATCATACAGATTTCACACACATCATAATATAGTGTAGAAGTGACAATGACGTACATATATATTCAACACACACACACACTCCTACAGTTATATCCTGCAGCTATACAATAAACACCAGTTTATTTACTGTATATTGTTGCATCAGCACCATGAGATGGTGTTTATCCAGCAGATCAGTCGTTCTGTTTCTATGAAGACTTATAACCGTGTTATGACACTCTAATGACGGCTTTGTGTATCTTTTGTCTGCCATAAATGATAAAAAAGTCCCTGTTTTTAATAATTTTGTTTTCTCGTACATCATTGCTCACTTACACTTAAAACACGACATAAAGGTTTATAAAGGCTTATTAAAGGTGTTATAACATGACACAATAAAAACTTCTCACCAAAAAAATAAACCCAGACTGCAAAATCTGTCTAAATATTTATACAGATATTATTTCCTGAAAATACATAAACGACACATTGATATAGTTTTTTACTACATCCAGTGTGTGAGTCTAAAACCACACCCACACACACACAAGCGAGAACAGACGCACATGTGCAAACCTGGAACGCAGCCATGTAACTTACTGTAGTCAATCAGGAAGTGGTCATGAAGCTCCACGCCCACCTCTCTCACCTCTCTCACCCCGTCACCCCTCCACCCCGCTCCACAGCCCCGTGCCACCTGCGCAAGTCCCACAGGATGCATGCACACACGCACGCACACACACACACACACTGCACAATCATCAACCCACCCACATTCAAACAAACACACAACCGCCCCACAGACACACACCTACACCTCCAGCTGCAAGAGTAAAACCACATATTGTGCTTGTTTTTGTTCATCGCCTCAGAAATCACTAGACGCTGAGGAAACTGTCAGCGTATTCTTCTGCGCTCTCTAGATCAGCATAACGTGCAACTCAAAAAAAGTCTTCATGTCAAGTTTTAAAGTAACACACCAACACTTTTTGTTCTTCAAGTGCAATGTTCATAAGGCTACATAAAAATATCAGCATGAATGTTTTGATTAATATATATACATAAATATATTAATATATATAGTGTTTTTTTTTTGTCTTAAAGAACGTAAAGCATGATACTAAAATCTATCAACAACAAAGTTTTTAAAATTTAATGAAAAAAAAAAATACATACAGCATTCACATGAGACATAACGCCGTCATAATGATTCATAGAAACAGAAGCTTTCTTGACTTAAGGGTCAGAAAAGAAATGCTTTTGTTTGATTTTTCCTATTAACCACAAGCTGTGTGGAATCAGTACTGTTATGTATCTCTGACATACCAGAAGCACAATGATCCACAAAGTTAAGACAGCTCAGAAGACTGTCATAACATGACCTTACCTCAACCAGACAGATTGTGGTTGTGTTATGATGCTTTCTGGGCTGTCTTATGAATGACTTTGTGACTCAGTTGTTCTGTCAATTTGACTTTTTTTAAATAACTATTATAACCCTTTTATGTAGGTCTGTGTCACTTATGGATGTGTCATGTAGCCCTAAAAACAGTACTTGTAAGTACAGCATCATTAGTAAGACTGACGCATTTAGTGACAAGGGGAATTTCAAGGTTCAGATTTTTGCATGAGACTGATTATCCATGCAATTTGACGTAACACACAACATAAGACATTTAGTTGACTTAAGATGTTATGACACTTTATATAAGAATGTCTCGAGAACATATTGCTAATGATGCATCGTAAAACGGAAACCAAAAACGGAAACCAAGCGCATAGTGATTTAAGGTCAGAGACAAGTTTCATAAATTGATCATTTTATTTATTGCAGTCATGACATGTTTATAAACATTCATAAAGCTTCATTAACCAGAAATAAGAAACTTGAGTTTAGAAAATATATACAGAACAAAATAAGATGTACTGCAACACCTTCTTGTTACAGAGTAATGACTACCGTCACTATGTCATGGTTATTAACACTTATTAATCAAATGTCAACGATAAGTCAGCCTGCAAAATGTCATAACAAAACCCCATGTCAACAGTTGATTCCGGTGTCATGGTAATTTCATCTCAGGCTTGATTTTAGCTCAGGCCTTTATCTATAATAAACGTTTGTTTGTATTAACACCTTCCCTATGTCCAAGCGTTATAAAGGTTTCATAACAGTGTAATAAACACCAAGGACCAAGTTCAAGAAACACCACAGAGCATCTTTAGCAGCTGTTCAGTTATCTCTTGTTTACTAGAGTTGTGTCATGTCATTATTAATATGAGTCTGACTTTCCGTACTTTTTGCATGTCAGTCATAAGTCACCTCAGAAACGGTTATAACACCACCAACAACAACAAATAATCAGGTGTTATGTTAACTTGATAAGCAAAGGCCGATTTAACTTGTTTTAAATGTTTATTCAGGTTTACATCGTAGGTTCTTATAAAAAGCATATGTAGGATTCGTGCAGCTTTATGAACATTCATAAACAGAGTCGACATGACAGCCTTAATAAAGCTTTTTTTAACAGATCTAGCCTGTCAGGTTAGATATCGGTATCCGGGTAACTCACACTAATTAGGTTTCATCTTTTGGACAATTCACTGAGACTGTTGACTCCTTGACACTTCATGAAAGAAATCCATCATCTGCGAGCTTTGATTCGTTTATTCCGACGTCGGAGAAGTGATTATTATTCATCCGTGATTATTCGTCGTCACAGAGAGAGATGTCTTGGACTCCTCAGATTTCCTGTACTGCTGTTTGAAACACATACACAGTGGGAATCTTCGGTTTAGCTGCTCATTAAACATTTCTCTTTTTTGTGACCACACGACTTTCCGTCTTTCCCTCTCTCTCTCTCGCTCTCTCTCTCTCTGTCCCTCTCTCTCTGTCTCTCTCTCTCTCTCTCTCTCTCTCTCTCTCTCTCTCTGTCCCTCTCTCTCTCTCTCTGTCCCTCTCTCTCGCTCTCTCTCTGTCCCTCTCTCTCTCTCTCTCTGTCCCTCTCTCTCTCTCTCTCTCTCTTTCCCTCTCTCTCTCTCTCACTCCCCCTCCCTCCTCCGTCTCTCTGAAGCTATGATCTCATTCTCTTCCCAGGAATCCGCTGATTGTTTTAAATACCTTCCACTCGGGCGCTGGACTGGACTGGAGTGACTGCGCAGCTCATTCCCAAGTGCCTCAGGAATGAAAGAGGGAGAGGAGGAGGGGGAGAAAAGGAACGAGAAGAGGAGGAAACAGGAAATAAACCTTCAGTGAAGAACATCACGTTAACGTTTCTTAGGGCACGACCGTGATCCGGTTCGCTCGCGCTTGTTCTGAATAAGTCGGGAACTTTAATCCGGTTCAGAGACAAATCAAGAAGGAAAAGAAAAAAAAAAAAAAAAAAAACAATCTGCACATTCAGGCCAAGTTGTTGTTGGCTGTACGCCAGAGAATTCGATGAAGACACGACTGACCAAGGTACATGAGCTGGTGGAAATCTTTTTTTTTTGTGTTCTTGTCTTTTCTTCCAGCTCGTGTATTTAATCCTTCTTGTTCGCGACTCAAAAAGCGTTTTCGTTTCACATCAGCACAAGGAAAACAAAATTTTTACTACATTATCAGCAATCAAGATGATGTACAGAAACAGACACGCGATCTTATGTGATCGTGTCATATGGCAGCAATTTCCTGACAGGATTTTCACTTTTTTTCTTTTTTCCTCCTGACATTTTATTCTTTGTAAAAATGAACACATGAAAATCGGAACACTTTTTTCTTTTAAATAAGATATTTTATCTCGTTTCTCCGACACCACCAGGCGCCTGATCGTCCTGTGCGTTTTTTTTTTTGTTTTTTTGTGAAAAAAAAAAAAATCCCATTTCATTGTTGAAAAAGCGTTTTTTTTCCCCGTGTTCAAATTATGAAAGCGTTTTCGTTTTCATGATTAGTAAAAGTTTTAAAACTGGATCAATCTGACTCAACGTGAAAGTTTTCACACAGCGATAAGTGAAAGTAGGGTTTGGGTGGAGATATTGAGTACATATTTGCGGTGTGTTCAACCGGGTAAAACCTCAACAGGGAGGTGATGTATTTAAAAGCAAGAAAACAAAAAAAACTGGTATAAATTCCCTCAGAGCTGTCCGTAATTAACACCGGGAAATCCCTTGTGTCTGAGTTTTACCTACTTGTTATCTCCTGGGATGCCATTAAGCATGATTTTAACTAAGAGATTTGTTTTTTTCCTCTCCTGAACATGCACTGCACTCTGTTTATTTCCTGTATGTGTGTGTATGTGTGCTTCAGTGCCCTGTGCACCGCAGTGTGTATGTTATATTTAGAGGGAACCCAGTATTACAGAGCCAAGCTGTGTATGAGTCATTTGTGCCAACACGGACCAGTGACACCACTGCTTCCCCCAAAGATTTCCTCAGAAACTGTGTGTGTGTGTGTATGGGTTTATTTGTGCATCTGTTTACGTCTGTTTGTTTATGTGGAGTCAGTGATACAAAGAACGAAGGATGATTGTGAGTAAGAAAAACTGACCGCGTGGGTAGATAGGCGTGCGTGCGTGCGTGTGTGTGTGTGTGTGTTTGGGATAGCCCCAGGCTGTGTCTGGCCCATATTTAGTCCTACTCTCTCTTCTATAAGTGTCTGCATCTGCTAAGCTCAGCTTGTTTAGTGCCGATACTGAAGGCTTATGGTCCAGGGTCTGACTCAGAGTAGTATTAGAGTACATCCAGGATTAACCTGGGATAAAGCAGAGCACTGTATAACACACTATAACAAGACACTAGCATAGTACGCTGTAGAGTAACGCAGAACACACTCCAAGTTATCAGTGAAATATACTGCACTACTGTATCACATATCACAGGACACCATAGTACAACATTGTGGACTGAAGTGAAGTATACTACACTACTGTACAGTATGTTACTGCATACAATAGTACAGCGCACTGCACATCAGTGACGTATTCTACATTACTACACCCTACACTACACCATACTACACTATAATAGAGTATTCTACACTACTACACCCTACACTACACCATACTACACTATAATAGAGTATTCTACACTACACCATACTACACTATAATAGACTAATGGCGTATTCTACACTATTACAGTCTTTATTTTTGTCACATATACATTGCAACACAGTTCTTTCTTTACATTTCTCAGCTTTGGAGGTTGGGGTCAGGGGACAGTATCAGCTTCAAGGGCCCAACAGCGGCAGCACTGAGGCTTGAACTCCTGACCTTCTGATCGACAAACCGGAGCCTAAACCACTCCAGCTAAGTGCAGTACACTAAAAAAAAAAGTGACGTGACATACGGCTAAGTACGGAGACCCATACTCAGAATTCGTTCTCTGCATTTAACCCATCCAAAGTGCACACACACAGCAGTGAACACACACACACACCCGGAGCAGTGGGCAGCCATTTATGCTGCGGCACCCGGGGAGCAGTTGGGGGGATCGGTGCCTTGCTCAAGGGCACCTCAGTCATGGTATTGCTGGCCCGAGACTCGAACCCACAACCTTAGGGTTAGGAGTCAAACTCTCTAACCATTAGGCCACAACTTCCTACAATACTCGACACTATACTCTAGTTCCCTACACCACAACACCGTACCGCGTCCAAAACACTTCAGTGACGCTCCACAGTGTAGTGCTGCATATAATACAGTAAACAATGTGGTTCTTTAAGACTTGTTATAAAAATATACCATGTTAAAGCACTGTACAGTGAAAATATTTACAACAGATGTACTTTATCGTTTTAAGCTACTGTTTACCCATGATGCAAAAGTACATCAAGTGCGCACACACACACACACACACACACACACGGCCTCAAAAAGATAAATTGTTGAGTCATGCTTTATTTTTAGCGAATCTGAGCTACTACTTAGCGGCACGGAGAGAGATCAGATATTTCTGCTTAGGACAGCTGGTCCGGTGCAATGCATTATTTATCATTTTCTTTCAGCTAAGCGGATATTTATAAAGACGGACTGGAAATGCCACCTTACACTTACCATGCAAGCTCTCTTCAAAACCTGTGCAAAGTGAGGACCTCACAGAAGAGACAGGAGGAGTGAGTCTGGAAGTGAGTGTATGAAACGAATGACTGTGCATCTGAATGCTCGAGATAAATAAGGAGCGTTTGAGTAAGCAGAAATACATGAATGAGTGTGTGTGTGTGTGTGTGTGTGTGTGTGTGTGGGGTCAGAGGAACATCTCGAGTTTCGTTACACGTGCTACTGTAGCCGTGCACAGAACATGTTGATCGGAGATCTCCACACACACACACGTTGCTGGATACGGACATGAAGGCCACCAACACCACCACCACCACCACCACCCACACACACACACACACACGCTATTTTAAGTTCTACAGAAGTGTGAGTTACAGACCCCACTGAGACCAAAATAAACCAGTGACTAAACCTGACGAGGTGCAGTCTCACCCACACACAAATTCCACACACATACACACATTCCATCCCGAGCAAAACACTACAGTCATGCGTACTACACAAGACGCTTCAACACACTACTGTAAAGTATGATGATGGCATCGTGGCCTAGGTTTAAACCACCCCAGCCAAGGAGGGGTTAAGTCTCAGTGCAGGTCTCAAGCACGAATAAAAACCTCAGGAAAAGCTTCTGATAGAAAACGTGTGCTACATCAAATACGTGAATGAGGTGATCCGAACAGGGAGCAGCCGAGGAACAACAACAGTAACACTAACACAATGCTCAGTATTATTATAGTATACTCCATAGCAGCACACAGTGCAGTACTACACTAGTACACTACAGCTCACTACACTTCAGTACACAAACTTTACCCGGTCTCCAAAGGCTACGTTTATACACATTCGGTGGTTTACGAGCTTTGTGGATTTTTTTCTTTTTTATGTATGTAGCCGGTTAATACGCTTTTGTTCAAAGGGAAGTAAAGCAGTGAAAATGGTGTGGTGTGTGTCACTGTGTGTCACTGTGTGTTTGCTCTGCACCCCGTGTGAGACGCTCGCAGGGAACAAGACATGCGTGGAGTGTGAACGTGCGCTGTTTGGGTATTGTTTAATACTCCTGCTCCTGCAGAGCGCCGTAGGAAGAGGAGGGAGGGAGAGAGAGAGAGAGAGAGAGAGAGAGAGAGGGAGAGAGAGAGAGAGAGAGAGAGGGAGAGAGAGAGAGAAAGAGAGAGAGGGAAAGAGACACAGAGAGAGCGAGAGAGAGAGAGAGAGAGAGAGAAAGAGACAGAGAGAGACAGAGAGAGCGATAGAGACAGGGACAGAGAGAGAGAGAGAGAGCAAGAGAGAGAGAGACAGAGAGAGAGAGAGACAGAGAGAGAGAGAGACAGAGAGAGAGAGAGAACGAAAGAGAGAGAAAGAGTGAGAGAGAGGAGAGAGAGAAATAGAGAGAGAGAGAACGAAAGAGAGAACGAAGGAGAGAGAGAAAGAGAAACAGAGAGAGAGAGAGAGAGAGAGAGAGAGAGAGAGAGAGAGAGAGAGAGAGAAAGAGAGGAGAGAAAGAGAGAGAGAAGAGAGAGAGAGAGAGAGAGAGAGAGAGAGAGAGAGAGAGAGAGAGAGAGAGAGAGAGAGAGAAAGAGAGATAGGAGAGACAGAGAGAGAGAGGACAGAGAGAGAGAGAGAGAAAGAGAGGAGAGAGAGAAAGAGCGAGAGAGAAAGAGAGGTGAGAAAGAGAAAGAGAGCGAGGAGAGAAAGAGAGATAGGAGAGAAAGAGAGATAGGAGAGAGAGAGAGAGAGAGAGAGAGAGAGAGAGAGAGAGAGAGAGAGACAGAGAGATAGATAGGGAGATAGAGAGAGAGAGATTGTGAGTGTATGAAAACAGCAGCTGTCACTGTATGAAACTGCTCTCTTAAGCTCAAGTTGTAACAGAGAGCACCAACCACCACACACACACACACACACACACACACACACACACACACACACACACACACACACACACACACACACACACACACCTGTTCATGCAAACACATTTCAATTCTAAAATAAAACCTCTGGTCATAAATAAAAGATCTCAGATCCACAAACTGCCACATCACTGCAAATGCGTAGTAACGTTTTATTAACGAATCTTATTACAAAAATTCTTAAGCAATTTCTCTAAATGTACCTGATTCACATGCTACAGGAAGTCAGACCACAGCTTTAGAAGTGCATATGCAAAAGTAAGTGCCCCCTCCCAACCCTAGTACCTTGCAATTATTTTTAATAGATTTTTATTGTATTTATTTTTATTTATTATTTATGTGACACAATCAAAGCTCATTTTGGTTAAATGTCAAAAAAAAAAAAAAAAAAAAATTAATACAAAGCATTTTTATATAACATTTTAAATTGTGAGAGATTTTAACAAGGCAGATGCAAAATTTTTTAGTTTATTTTTTATTCATTTATTTATTCACACGTTACAGCATTGTTGACCCGAGCCGAGCCGAGCCGACACGACACGCGCAGCCTGGAACGGTCACATCCGAGTGGATAACAAAAGCAAACGCTCGCGTCTTTTGCTTCTTCACACAGGATCGTGTCAGCAAATCGACTGCATTGTACATTCCAGAGCATTTAACATACAGCATGTGTTGGCATGCGCCGATGTGCCTTCAATAGCCAAAGCATGATCTCATAACCTACAGACGCCGTAAAATAATAAAGCGTGCGGTGACATCACTAGCCACGTTGACACAGATTCAGAACTCTTGCATGCCGTGCAAAATAAGGAAGTGTGACACAAAAGGGGAAAAGAAGCCATTCTAATTCAGGAGATCTTTACATGCTTTCTCGTGCAGTCGAGAGTCTGAGATTGAGAAAACGAGGTGATCGAGTTGAGACAGAAAAAAAAAAAAGCACAGCAAACTGCTGCATCACGGCGTGAGGAGCGTCAGCACTTTGGGCATCATCACCCGCATGGTTCTGATGCACAACCTGATCCGATCTAATGAGCGATGCATTAGGAGAGCAGATGCTGCTGTTTACTGCGCTGAGCTGGAGACAAAAGCCAAGCTGCTCCTGGTAAATAGCCGGTTCACCCTAGAGGTGTGTGATACGCTCAGATTACTGCACAGAGCTGCTGAATTCACCATTCTGTCACCTCCTAAGGTGTCGACTCACTTTCACCGCCTGTGATTCGAACGAATCGCTCATCTTAACGTGTTATCGTTTCTATAGCAACGACTTGTTCTCATGGTAAACTCTACATCTCCTGAGACTGGGTGTTTTATTTAAAGGAATTTTTTTTTTTATGGAGTCTCCAGTATTTGCAAGTCTTCATGAGGAGATTAAAACTTGAGATCTTTTTTTTTAATGATTAAACTTCAGAAAGAAAAAGAAAAAAACAAACAAACAAACACAATGTTGGTGATGCAACGATTAAAGAAAGTGATCACGGTATCTTCAAAAAGGAATAAGATATTGTCTATTAATTCATAAATATGTGATATCGTTGGTGGTTTAAGAGAAATAAAACTTTTAACTGATGCTATTATCGAAAAACCAACGTCAGGACGGTGTTTATCACACAGCATGTAAACACCAGTGCAAGGATACAACAAGCAACAAACAAACAAAAACAAACAAACAAACAAATAAATAAAAAAATGTTTACATACATTCTAGAAAATTCACTTACAGAAAACAAATTCATCAAATAACAACAAATAAATTCAACAAATAAATCAAGCATTTAAGGCCTTTAGGGAGTTTAAGGCCTTAAAGGATTTTCACATACACAAAGTGACCCACAAGTTACAGAGGGTGGCACCCGCTCCTAACCTAGTGTCTCTAATACAGAAAAGCTTACCAACGTGTTGCACAATATATGTCATGTGAAGTACTCACCTGTCCAGTTTTCCCTAAAATAAACAAAGTCATATCCATAAAGTGAAGAAACACAAGTGACCCACAAGTCACATACACAAGTGACCCACAACCACATACACAAAGTGACCCACAAGTCACATACACAAAGTGACCCTCAAGTCACATACACAAAGTGACCCTCAAGTCACGTACACAAAGTGACCCGCAAGTCACGTACACAAAGTGACCCGCAAGTCACGTACACAAAGTGACCCGCAAGTCACGTACACAAAGTGACCCGCAAATCACGTACACAAAGTGACCAGCAAGTCACGTACACAAAGTGACCCGCAAGTCACATACACAAAGTGACCCTCAAGTCACGTACACAAAGTGACCAGCAAGTCACGTACACAAAGTGACCCGCAAGTCACGTACACAAAGTGACCCTCAAGTCACATACACAAAATAACTAAGAAATTGGGATACATGAACAGTCTGATATACTAAAACCGAATGAACAACAATAGAGCCCTCTAACAAATTAGCACACATCTTTCTCCTTCTGTTTCTGTCTCTGATTCTAGTCCTGATTCTGATTAATTGGTGGATAGACAGGTGATGTCACACAGGATAATGAAGATTGACAGGAGATGTCCAATGGTAGGGACCTGAAAAGATAGTGGAGCAAAGAGAGAGAGAGAGAGAGAGAGAGAACAAGAACAAACATTCGCTGCGGTTTTTGAACTGTGACCTCAGTTTGACCTCTTTCACATGTGTCCCAGGTTTGGTGTTGATAGCTCATTTAGTTCTTGAGTTATTGACATTTTAGTAAAACTGGCTCCTCACAGTCCGAACGTTTTGGGGCCCCTTAAGGACCCTGAATCAAAATTTCAACTTTTTTTTCGATTATTATTGACATTGAGACTCCAGAGAATATTACTGCACTGGATTGGTCTCGATCAGGCGAAAAACCTAGGACTAGTTCGCAAAAGTAGGTTTCGGACAAAATGCGCTATAGCGAAAATATTTAATGGCGGAAATGAAATCGGAGATATACGTTTTTTAAGTCATGAGCCAAGGATTCCAATGATAGAAAGCACTTGAGATTTGGACATACGGTTTAGGAGTTATGGGCACAAACGCGTTGAGATCGATGGCCGATTGGCCGATTCCGCTGAGACCTTGGCCCTGAGTAACTGTGACCAGTACTACCATCTGACCAAGTTTGAGCTCTCTAGGCCTTACGGTTTGGGCTGCACGATCATTTGTAGGGCGGAATAATAATAATAATAATAATAATAATAATAATAATAATAATAAAAATCCTAACGAAAACAATAGGTTTCCAGCGCTTCGCACTTGAACCCTAAAAATAACCACAATTATTTTTAATTCCTGCAAAAGTTTGCTGTTGCACATTGACTTTTATTTATATTTATTAATATATATTAGCTGTAACGTGACACTTTTTTCGTAATATGTTATTGTTGCTGTACATGATGAAAACCCTCCAATCTGGCAACCCGATATTCTTTTGCCTATTGATTCCTTTATGCGCGCGCGCGCGACATTCCGACACAATTTTAATTAATTACGTCATTTTGGGGGTTAAAATGACCGCGTGACTCTTTAACCCCCACTTCCCCTCTCCCTGCAGCCCCTCTTACACAGCACACACATTTCCGCTGATCTAATAATGCGGATTAATGGAATGTAACGCTCGGGGCTGCGCGCGCTGCCGCTACTGGAAGGAACAAAGCAAGCGCGCGCGCCGCCTCGCGCGTTCAGTGCACAACGGGAGCGCGTGCTCACACAGCAGCACGACCACTGAATGAATACAGACATAAAGATGCACAAGTCCTCATCTCCAATGCGATAGACTTATAGGCGTGTTATAATACAGCAGGAGAGAAGAAAGAACTGCGTGCATACAGTGTGAACGTGCAGGAACATGAGGTGTAATGGGAGCAAAATAGTGTGATGTACAGAACATATATATGGGGGGGGGGGAGAGAGAGAGAGAGAGAGAGAGAGAGAGAGAGAGAGAGAAATGAAGAGAGAAACGAAGAGACAGAGAGAGACAAAGAAAGAAAGAGAGAGAGAAACGAAGAGAGAAAGAAAGAAAGAGAGAGACAGAGAGAGAGAGACAGAGAAAGGAAGAAAGAGAGAGAAAGAAGGAAAGAGAGAGAGACAGAGAGAGAGAGAGAGTAGTGCTTTACTACTCCAATCATAAACAACAGTCAGATTTACATCAATGTCTTTTTTTCTGCTAACCAAGAGTTGTGTAAAGACCCATTTTCACTTTCACACACACACACACACACACACACACATAGAACACACACCTCCACCTTGACTGCATGTAGCACAAAAGGATTCCATGGTTTTTAAATGAAACCAACACAACAGAAACCTCTCTCTCTCTCACACACACACACACACACACACACACACACACACACACACACACAGGTTTCATTTGCAAACGCTTCAACAAAATGTTGCTGGAAAATAAAGGTTCTTCCTCGAGTGGCACAACAGTGAATCCTTAACGTAAAGGTTCCTGAAACATGAACATGGTTCCTGAAAGAAACCCAAACTGCTAATGTTCCTGGTAGTCTGGTTTAAAAAAGGGGACCAAACTGTACCGCTGCTGGTCACTTGGGCCTTTAAGTGTGTATCTTTCTATAGAGAAAGGTGCATGCACACACACACACACACACACTCACACACACACACTCACACACACACATTTTAAAAAACCAATTTCGGTCCATTTATTTACTTTACGCCTTTTTAACAGTGTACACAATCTCCATGTTGCCAGGTGTAGCCTTAAGGGTACTACATCAGTGAGAAGGAAAGAGAGTTTGCTGCTCTTCTTTTCTCCAAGAAGGTTCATAAATATACAAACCTACAGGTGGAAGGTTGTTTGTTTGAGCAACTTAGTTCAAAAAGTATGCAGTGACACCAAGATGGCACAAAAACCAAACCATAAAGGGTTCAACAAAAGGTTCCTGAAACATAAATAGTTCCTGAAGGACCCTTTTTTTTGATGGTGCATTTCAGGCCCTTTATTTTAAAGTGTCATACTGCTAACTAGAGATAGAGCTAATAATAATAAGAAGAATAGCAGCATAAATAATGGCACCCCTTTTGCCTTTACTCAGATGTTCCACCCTCTGTTCTGTATTTCTGCTACTGAAAGAAAAGAGGATGAATGATGAAGTAAACAGGAGGTGGGAATCTGGCTCATGATGTGTGTGTGTGTGTGTGGAGGGGGGGGGGGGGTATATGGAGGGGTCCCTGTATTGTGTCCTCTTTAGCTCGCTGGAGCTCTTCTTTATTTGACAGCTACTTTTTCTTCTCACAAAAACACATCCCATGCTTTTAAACCTCCTCCTTCCTCTCGGCTACGTCCCATAGAACAAGCCCAAAAAAACCCGGCTGTGTATCAAACCACCGAATATTTAGTGCCCTACTATTTAGTCCTGCGCGGTTTGAGACGCGGCCGGTGTCGCGTATTGTTGACACGCTCGCTCAGTGCATGCATTAGGGAGCTTATTGACACGTCGGACCGTGCACGCGATTCAGAACGTGTGACCGCTTTGCATTCGCGTGGGCGTGTGATTTAAAACCAACAAATAAATAAAATAAAGGAAAGGAAAGAGAAGCAACAAAACCCGGGAGTGCACGCGTCGTCCGGTGTGTGTGTGTGTGTGTGTGTGTGTGTGTGTGTGTGTGTGTGTGTGTGTGGTGGTTGCTGGATATCGGTGCCGTCAAAATCTGGGACCGGAGCAGCAGGATTAGCGCGCGCGCGCATACACACACACATATACCCATACACACACACATATACCCATACACACACACACACACATATACACATACATATATATATATATATATATATATATATATATATATATATATATATATATATATATATATATATACACACCCACACACACATATATATACCCATACACACACGCTCATATACACACACACACACATATAGCTTTACACACACACACACACATATACACACACAAAGCACAAGTTTGTAAGTGCACAGAGTGAATAATAGAGCAGAGAAACGCAGACGAAGAGAACAGCAGGATTTACAGCACACTCACCTTCACACTTTCGCTTCCTCGCTCCAGCCGTGTGTTTTTTGTCCGCTCGGTAAATCAAGTGTTCTTCTGTTTTCTGTGTGTTTTTCACATGATGACTTCCTCGCGCACCTCTAAAGCCCACCGGGCTGCAGGGAACAAACAGCACCGACACGCCGCTGCGCTTCAGCTGTGCAACAACAACAACAACACAAATATTCGCGTCCGTGGGTTTTTTTTCCTTTGAGGACCGAAAAGGAAGTTTGGATTTGATAAGAGCGTTGTTTTGTTCGGCAGACGTCAGCGCGCGCGCGCGCGTGTGCGTGTGTGTGCGTGGGGATCGTATGCGGCGTGCGGCTCCGTCTCCTCTGTTTGTTACACCAGAGCGAAACGCCTCCTCCTCCTCCTCCTCCTCCTCCTCCTCTCAATCGCTACATTGTTGACATTCGCCGAGTGACGTCACCGCTACGCTCATTCACAAGCTGCTCCTCGAGCGCCTGCGCCGAGGAATGCGCGTGACCGAGCTCAGAGAATCAGAGTAATGAGCGCGTGCACGCGCGGAGAAGGGGGAGGTATGGGGGGGTGCTAGTGGGCGCGCGCGCGCGTGCACCGGAAAACCGACCAAGCCATTAGAAATGAATAAACAAATAACGAGCCAAAGCAAAAAAAAAAATCACCGACAGCTAAAGGGAATGAATCCGGACCAATTAACAGCTTTAATTAGCGATGGGTCTCTTAATTAACCAGAGAAATCAGTGCTAATGCTGCAGAAAACACTCAATTCCTCATAAAATAATAAATAAACAAAAACAACAGCATTTCCCGGGTTCAAGCATTTAAGGTCTTTAGGGAGTTTAAGGCCTTAAAGGATTTTCACATACACAAAGTGACCCACAAGTTACAGAGGGTGGCACCCGCTCCTAACCTAGTGTCTCTAATACAGCACAATATGTCATGTGAAGTACTCACCTGTCCGGTGTTCCCTAAAATAAACAGTCACATCGGTGAGTCTACAATCCTCGTGCGAAGCAAAACGTCTCTGTTTTGTCTTTTATCCAGTTATCACGTTCACTGAGTGTGCGAGTGAGTATGTGAGTGTGCGAGTGTGAGTAAGTGTGTGTAGGTGTGTGTGTGTGTGTTCCTCGTATGTGAAAACATACTTGGCAATAAAGACCTTTCTGATTCTGATTCTGATTCTTTGCCTTACGAGTCAGCACAAAATTGGGTTTTTGGACTGTTGGTTTAGGAGTTTATGGGCACAAACGCGTTGAGGGGCGCTGAAGCGCCCCAGATTGGCCTTGGCCTTGAGTAAATGTGACCAGTACTGCCATCTGACCAAGTTTGAGCTCTCTAGGCCTTACGGTTTGGGCTGCAATAATAATAATAATAATAATAATAATAATAATAATAATGAATACAATAGGTTTCCAGTGCTTCGCGCTTGAACCCTAATGACATCAAATGACATTAATGCTATATACTTATTAATATAGAATATTGTTATTATTAGGGGTCAAGCCCCAAAGGGGCGTATACACATAGTTACCGTTAGTTTTCTTCTTCTTATGATTATTATTATTATTATTATTATTATTATTATTCCTCTTCCGCCATTGAAGTCAATGGCAGCCCATAGAACCGTACGTAGGAAAGTTATGTAATTTGGCACACATGTAGAAGCCTTAGAAGTTACTATAACAACTTTGGTGTGTCTTGCTCAAACCCTCTAGCGCCACCAACAGTCCAAAAACCCAATTATGTTCATGTTCATAACTGCTGACTCGTAAGGCCTAGAGACAAAATTCTTGCATATTTTGGACATTTAATCAGAATCAGAATCAGATTTATTGGCCAAGTGTGTTGACACGCACAAGGGATTTGGTTCCAGAAGTTTGTGATGTTGTATTTTGTTGTTGCGTACATCCGATGAAAAATGATGAAATGTGATTGTTTAATTTAAACAAGAACATGTGAAAATTGACTGTTTTCAATTTCCAGAAGAAAAACCAGAAGGTGAATGTTCAGCTGTGGTGTCGGCCTAGAGACAAAGCCATATCGCTACGAAACTTGTTATGGTTCATCAGCGACATGTTCTGAGCGCATCTGATCGGCTTGACCCCGGTATCGCTGCTTGCAGCTATATTTAGGGGTCAAGCCCCGAAGGGGCGTAGACACCTATTATCGTTAGTTTTCTTCTTCTTCTTATTATTCCTCTTCCACCATTGAAGTCAATGGCAGCCCATAGAATCGTACATAGGAAAGTTATGTAATTTGGCACACATGTAGAGGCCAGTCTTAGAAGTTACTATAACAACTTTGGTGTGTCTTGCTCAAACCCTCTAGCGCCACCAACAGTCCAAAAACCCAATTATGTTCATGTTCATAACTGCTGACTCGTAAGGCCTAGAGACAAAATTCTTGCATATTTTGGATCCTTTGCTCATCAGAATCAGAATCAGAAAGGTCTTTATTGCCAAGTATGTTTTCACATACGAGGAACACACACACTTACACACACACTTACACACACACTTACACACACTCACACTTACACACACTCACACTTACACACACTCACACTTACACACACTCACACACACACACACACACACACACACACACACACACACACACACACACTCACACTCACTCACACTCACTCACACTCACTCACACTCACTCACACTCACTCACACTCACTCACACTCACTCACACTCACTCACACTCACACTTACACACTCACACACACTTACACATACTCAGTCACACACACTCACTCAAACTCGCACACACTTACACACACACTTACACTCACACACACACACACACACACACACACCCACCCACACTTACACACACTCACACTTACACACACACTCACATAATATAAATGGCAGACAAACAGCTTAATACACTGAGCTTGTAAAGTAAACTAATAATAACGATGAATAATCGAACAATTATGAACTTAAATGTCGGTGATGTTAAATTTTATTCTTCTGTGATTCCAGAAAGAAATAAAAAATATAGCTGCAAGCAGTGATACCGGGGTCAAGCCGATCAGATGTGCTCAGAACATGTCGCTGATGAATCATACCAAGTGTGCGAGTGTGAGTAAGTGTTACAAACACTTACACTTACACACACACTCACACACACTCACACTTACACACACACACACTCACGGGCGTAGACACCTATTGTTACTGTTAGTTTTCTTATTATTAGCATACAACGTTTCGTGACAGCGCCACCTAGTGGCCTTGAGATTTTAAAAACAGCTATTTTCGCTTATAACTACTGCAAACTTGAGTCTAAAATCATGAAGGAGGTGTTAGACCCCTTGAGGCATGCTGAGTCAAACGATACCAAACGGTTTTCAGACAGCCATTTTGTGTGTCGGCCATTTTGAATTTTCATGTTAAGTTCAGTATTTTACGAATGCAATGCCATATCGCTACGAAAATTGGTAAGGTTCATCAGTGACATGTTCTGAGCGCATCTAATCGGCTTGACCCCGGTATTGCTATTTATTATTATTATTAATATACTACAAACTATTAGAAGGAAATGAACAAATTAAACTTTTTCTTTTTTACTGTTGCTCTCTCTCTCTCTCTCTCTCTCTCTCTCTCTCTCTCTCTCTCTCTCTCTCTCTATATATATATATATATATATATATATATATAAATAAAAAATGTGTGTGTTTTGGGGGGGTATATTTGTGTGTGTGGGGTGTGTGTATATATATATATATATATATATATATATATATATATATATATATATATATATATATATATATACACATACATACATGTATATATATATATATATATATATATATGTGTGTGTGTGTGTGTGTGTGTGTGTATGGGTATATATGTGTGTGTGTGTATGGGTATATGTGTGTGTGTGTGTGTGTGTGTGTGTGTGTGTGTGTGTGTATGGGTATATATGTATGTGTGTGTGTGTTGCTCAATAATGCCTTTTGTTTCTATATAAATATTAGTAATATTGATGTATGGTATTAAATAGTACTAATAATCTTTTTGGAAACTCGTCACATTTATCGTTTCCTTCTTTGTATCATCTTATTTTAATAATAATTGAAATAAACAAACGAACAAATAAATGAATAAAAACATCGTAATGTTTTTTAAATAATCAGAATTCTGAATAATCTCACTGAGTAAATGTTCTGTTTGCAATAATGCTTTTCAATAGAAGTGTATAAATAATATATATCATCACACATTTGGGTATTAATTGAATGTGCACATAATACTCCTCTTCCTCCTCCTCCTCCTCCTCATCATCCCACTGTATGTGTATAAATATTTAAGAACACACCTATAATAAAATGATTTAAAAAAATGCTTATATAAAGGAGTAATTACACTATTACAAACCTCCACACAAAATAAATCTATGTGGTAAACTCTACTACAGCTTGTTCCTCTGTGTGTGTGTGTGTGTGTGTGTGTGTGGGAGGCATACAGACTTATTTAGTTGTGAAAGCAGCCCACATACTCCTACAGCTTGTAGCTGGGAAAAGTCTACTATTGTTGAACATCGCCTCCCACTTGTTATGAGGGAGTGTATGTTTGTGTGTGTGTGTGAGAAAGTCTCAGACGAGATGCTTTGTACCTCTGTATGAGATTTCGGTGC
The DNA here is from genome assembly GCF_030014155.1 of Tachysurus vachellii. Classification (NCBI taxonomy): domain Eukaryota; kingdom Metazoa; phylum Chordata; class Actinopteri; order Siluriformes; family Bagridae; genus Tachysurus; species Tachysurus vachellii. The sequence continues at coordinate 3,998,863 of NC_083471.1, read as the reverse complement.
TTCCTCTTACTGCCACCTGTGAAAGTGAACCATCTAGAGCGTCTCGTCTTCCCTTCAGATCAGGAACCAAAAAGCAGAAGCAAACATTTCTGATGAACCAAGACTGAGCTTAGGACAGAAGTCCAGCATGAACCCTGTGTGTAGTGAGAATCACCACCTGAATGACAGGTTCACATCAGAAAGGTGGCATAAAGCAGATGTTCTTGCAGATTAAAATAAAGTCACTATATCCTCACCACACACACACACACACACACACACACACACACACACACACACACACACACACACCAAACTTTTCTGTCTCCGAGCTTCAGAATCTCAAAACCTGATCAAAACTAAATGTAATACAGAGTGATGAAATGAGCTCTTTTCCAGAGCAAACGACAGAAATAAAAAACCTGTTCAGCGCTGAGGAAACGTCATACAGACGTGTTGTTGATGTGTAAAGTTTTGCCTCTCACCTTCCAGGTTGAGACTTTGAATCCAGACTCCGCCTGGTGTGGGCGGAGCTTACATGTTCTCCCAGTGCTTTGGGGGTTTCCACCAGGTTCTCCAGTTTCTTCCCCAGTCCAAAGACATGCACTGTAGTCTGACTGAGACTCCAGGGTCACTGTGACCCTGTCTGGGATAAACACTACAGTGGATGAATGGATAGATGGATAAACAGACAGACAGACAGGTGGACACACACACACACAAATAGATGGACAGACGGACAGACAGACAAGGACATACAGATAGAAGGATATGCAGACAGAGAGATGGATAAACAGATACGAAGAAAGACAGATAAACAGATAGATAGACACACATGTGTATATATATATATATATATATATATATATATATATATATATATATATATATATATATATATATATATATATATATAAAGAGAAACAGACAGACAGACACACACAAACAGATGGACAGACGGACGGACAGACAGACATACAAGGACATACAGATAGAAGGATAGGCAGACAGATGGACAGATATATAGATAGACATACATATTTTATATATATATATATGAGAAACAGATAGACAGACAGATAGATAGACACAGACAGAGGGATAAACAGACAGACAGACATCGACCATTTTAATGAGATAATAGGAAAATTGTTAAGCATTGTTACTTGCTAACTTATGCTTGGTGTCCATTTTCCTTGTTGCCTAGCAACAACTAGGAACTGAAAATAATGTTTCCACAACCTCAGCGGGATTAGCGGAGATTCATCGTGGGTACATTTTAGATTTTCTGACCATCATCTCGTCTGTGTTGGGAGTCAGTGGCTCTTATCAGGCGGCTCAAACCCCAGCAGGTCCACAAAGACCTCTGCATTCAAACCATATCTCAATACTTCTTCGATCCTACGGCGAACCCGTAAAGACTCGTACACGAGGTGAAACATATACCGTACATACGACCCGGAGGTGATGCAACTACTTCCTTTACTGTATCCACAACATCTAAGCTTGAATACGAAAGCAACTCAATTCCAATTCTAAGACGTACATATGGGGTTCGCCTTAAAAGGAGAAACGTACAGGGTCCCGAATCACACAGGAAATACTGAGAGAAACCATAATACATCTGATCTGCTTATACCACATGACTTTCTGAATGAGAAACAGATCGAGATTTCTCTCACGCTTTCCAGATGTTGGGTGACCTTTTTTTTTTTCTCTCCACCAAAAAGAAAAAAAAACCCCTCAAATTCATTCTGGATGAAATCCTTCTATCCAACATGTGCACTTTGAATCCCAAATGAATCTTCGTCGTCATGTCATGAAGATGTTTAACGTCAGCGCGTCTTCCTAGGGAGTACGTAGAAACGCCGTTCCTCTGCACGTCCGTACGGAAGCGGACCTAAAACAGCGAGCGTGTGAACGCTGAACCGTCCCAGTCAATCTGGAGTTTTTACAGAAGTGTGAATGACACAGATATCTCAAGGCAATCAGCGCACTGTAAACCTGAGAGAGAAGTTACTCGCAGAAGTCAGTCACAGCGTGTCGAATCCTGCAGCAGAGGGAGGTTGACTCATAGCGTTCAGGTTTGGTGTAAAATCAAAACAAGCTCCTTAAAGAAGACGAACACGGCGCACTCGTTCACGGAGTCACGCTTGAGCCGCCGATGACTCATTTTGAGGTGAGCTTTAATTGACTTTGCGGTCGTGGCGAAACCCGTGGCGTGCCAGAAGAACGTTGGTGAAGAGATGCAGGCCTTGACAGGGGCCCGAAAATACGTGAGGACAAGTCGTGCCAGCTCGCAGTTTTTAAGCGCCAGAGACTGAGATTACGATTACGTCAATTACTGAAGAGCCTCGAGGAAAAAAAAAAACGCTAACCGCCATTCACAACACCGAGCTCCGACTCAGGTTACCTGCAATGCAAGTGAGGCTTCACTTCCTGCACAGTCAGGTGTGTGTGTGTGTGTGTGTGTGTGTGTGTGTGTGTGTGTGTGTGTGGGATGCAAACAAATTCGAATAAATCATCTTCCTCTAAACTGATCCAAATAAAGTCTTAGAGGTTTTTATGAAGATCGGTTTATTGACAGAAAGGTCAGAAAACACGGAGCAACAGAAGGAGGAGGACTGGTCTGGTGTATCATGTTGTCTTTTACATCATGTGGAAGCGCTGTGTGTGTGTGTGTGTGTGTGTGTGTGTGTGTGTGTGTGTGTGTGTGTTGCTTACCTGAGGAAGAAAAGACATTACACCAGGATGCACTATGGGAAGATGACGACTTGGGTCCTGACTTCTAAAAAAGATGTTAATAATGTTGACAATCATTTCCTGTGAGGTGCCGTTACCTCTAACAGGGTGCCAATAGTTCTGGATTAGAGTCTGATTGTAAGATATAAACATCGTTTCTGTGATTTCTGTGACTTCGACCTTATGTGTGAAAAGTGGGTGTAAAATCTACATACGATGGAAACAACAGAGCTCTCGCTCTCTCTCTCCCTCTCTCTTTCTTTCTCTCCATCTCTCTCCCTCTCTCTCTCTCTCTCTCTTTCTTTCTCTCCATCTCTCTCCCTCTCTCTCTCCCTCTCTCTTTCTTTCTCTCCATCTCTCTCCCTCTCTCCATCCCTCTCTCTTTCTTTCTCTCCCTCCCTCTCCCTCTTTCTTTCTCTCCCTCCCTCCCTCTCCCTCAATCTCTCCCTCTCCCTCTCTCTTTCTCTCCCTCTCTCTCTCTCCATCTCTCTCTCCCTCCCCCTATCTCTCTCCATCCCTCTCTCTCTTTCTTTCTCTCCCTCTCTCTCTCTCCCTCTCTCTTTCTTTCTCTCCATCTCTCTCCCTCTCTCTCTCTCTCTCTCTTTCTTTCTCTCCATCTCTCTCCCTCTCTCTCTCCCTCTCTCTTTCTTTCTCTCCATCTCTCTCCCTCTCTCCATCCCTCTCTCTTTCTTTCTCTCTCTCCCTCCCTCTCCCTCTTTCTTTCTCTCCCTCCCTCCCTCTCCCTCAATCTCTCCCTCTCCCTCCCTCCCTCTCCCTCTCTCTTTCTCTCCCTCTCTCTCTCTCCATCTCTCTCTCCCTCCCCCTATCTCTCTCCATCCCTCTCTCTCTTTCTTTCTCTCCCTCCCTCCCTCTCCCTCCCTTTCTCCATCCCTCTCTCTCTCTCTCTCTCCATCTCTCTCTCCCTCCCCTTCTCTCTCTCCATCCCTCTCTTTCTTTCTCTCCATCTCTCCCTCCCCCTCTCTTTCTTTCTCTCCATCTCTCTCTCCCTCTCTCCATCCCTCTCTCTTTCTTTCTCTCCCTCCCTCCCTCTCCCTCAATCTCTCCCTCCCTCCCTCTCCATCTCTCTCTCCCTCTCTCCATCCCTCTCTCTTTCTTTCTCTCCCTCTCTCACTCTCTATATCTCTCTCCCTCCCCCTCTCTCTCCATCCCTCTCTTTCTTTCTCTCCCTCCCTTTCTCTCCATCTCTCCCTCCCCCTCTCTTTCTTTCTCTCCATCCCTCTCTTTCTTTCTCTCCCTCCCTCCCTCCCTCTCCCTCAATCTCTCCCTCTCCCTCAATCTCTCCCTCTCCCTCCCTCCCTCTCCCTCTCCCTCAATCTCTCCCTCCCTCTCTTTCTCTCCCTCCCTCCCTCACCCACAATCTCTCCCTCCCTCCCTCTCCCTCTCTCTCGCTCTCGCTCTTTCTCTCCCTCTCTCTCCCCCTCTCTCTCTCCATCCCTCTCTTTCTTTCTCTCCCTCCCTTTCTCTCCATCTCTCCCTCCCCCTCTCTTTCTTTCTCTCCATCCCTCTCTTTCTTTCTCTCCCTCCCTCCCTCTCCCTCTCCCTCAATCTCTCCCTCCCTCCCTCCCTCTCCCTCTATCTCTCCCTCCCTCCCTCCCTCTCCCTCAATCTCTCCCTCTCCCTCCCTCCCTCTCCCTCTCCCTCTATCTCTCCCTCCCTCTCTTTCTCTCCCTCCCTCCCTCTCCCTCAATCTCTCCCTCCCTCCCTCTCCCTCACTCTCTCCCTCCATCTCTCCCTCCCTCCCTCTCCCTCAATCTCTCCCTCTCTCCCTCTCCCTCAATCTCTCCCTCCCTCCCTCTCCCTCAATCTCTCCCTCCCTCCCTCTCCCTCAATCTCTCCTTCTCCCTCCCTCTCTCTTTCTTTCTCTCCCTCCCTCTCTCTTTCTCTCCCTCCCTCTTTCTTTCTCTCCCTCCCTCTTTCTTTCTCTTTCTCTCCCTCCCTCTTTCTTTCTCTCCCTCCCTCTTTCTTTCTCTTTCTCTCCCTCCCTCTTTCTTTCTCTCCATCTCTCAACCTCCCTCCCTGTCTCTGTCTCTCCACATCCCTCCCCCTGTCCCTGTCCCGCTCTCTGTCTCTGTCTCTCACACACACACACAAACAAGCAGTCAGTTGTTCTCACGGCCCCAGTGTAAGGTGAGCGAGGTGTTCCGAGCGCCTGTCGGTTTTCTGTTCGTCTCCTGAATGCTGACACATAAAAATCGACCTGTTTGACGTAGTTTCCTCGTGTTGGATCGACACTCGCGGCTTTCACGCCTGACAGGTTGTTATCTGACATTCTTCAAGTGAGGGCAAGTGTAGGCGGTTGTGGATTCGTAGGCAGCTCTGTATGCTCGCGTGTGTGTGTGTATGTGTGTGTGTGTGTGTGTTTATATGTGTGTGTGTTGTTATTCAAGGGACTTCATAATTTAGGATTTGGCCTCCTAGAGTCTTCTTCATTTGTACAGTATGTTCAGCAAATCAGCTCAAACATAAAATACCAGTTTTGTGAAACAGAATGTGTGTGTAAAGGGCAGCTGAGGGTTTGTTCAATCAATTGAGTCTTACACTCCCTTAGCATTTGGAGAATCAGATAAACAATAACATGAATCTGTGATTAATGTGTCAGCAGAGTTTGTGTGTGTGTGTGTGTGTGAGAGAGAGAGAGAGACAGAGAGAGAGTTTGTGTGTGTGTGTGTGTGTGAGAGAGAGAGAGAGACAGAGAGTGTGTGTGTGTGCGTGTGTGAGAGAGAGTGAGCAAGAGAGAAGGGGGGGGGGGGGATGGTGGTGCTGACTGTACCAGTATGTTTGTAACTGACTAAACCATCAATAAACATTATTTTTCGATGCTCAATTCTGATTGGTTAAAATAGCTGTCAGTAAAAGGTTCTATAGGAGCAACTCTGACAGGCTCACACTGATGCTGTGGTCTGAAGAGCTTCATGTTTCTGTAGAAAGTTTTTTTTTATTTGTGTGTATGTGTGTGTGTGTGTGTGAGAGACAGTGTTTGTGTGAAGGACTGAGAGAGAGAGAGAGAGAGAGAGAGACAGAGTGTGTGTGTGTGTGTGAGTGAGTGAGTGAGAGAGAGAGAGACAGTGTGGGTGAGTGACTGTGTGTGAGAGAGAGAGACAGTGTGTGTGTGAGAGAGAGACAGAGTGTGTGTGAGAAAGACTGAGAGAGAGAGTCAGAGTGTGTGTATGTGTTTGTGAGGGACTGAGTGAGAGAGAGAGAGACAGTGTGTGCGTGTGAGAGGGACTGAGAGAGACAGAGTGTGTGTGTGAGAGAGAGAGAGAGAGAGTGTGAGTATGTGTGTGGCTGTGTGTGTGAGAGAGAGTCAGAGTGTGTGTGTGTGTGTGAGGGACTGAGAGAGAGACAGTGTGTGCATGTGAGAGGGACTGAGAGAGACAGAGTGTGTGTGTGAGAGAGAGAGAGAGAGAGTGTGAGTATGTGTGTGGCTGTGTGTGTGAGAGAGAGTCAGAGTGTGTGTGTGTGTGTGTGTGAGGGACTGAGAGAGAGACAGTGTGTGTGAGTGACTGTGAGAGAGAGAGAGAGAGAGAGAGAGAGAGAGAGAGAGAGAGAGTGTGAGTATGTGTGTGGCTGTGTGTGTGAGAGAGAGTCAGAGTGTGTGTGTGTGTGTGAGGGACTGAGAGAGAGACAGTGTGTGTGAGTGACTGTGAGAGAGAGAGAGAGAGAGAGAGAGAGAGAGAGAGAGTATGTGTGTGGCTGTGTGTGTGTGTGAGAGAGAGAGAGAGAGACAGTGTGTGTGAGGGACTGAGAGAGAGAGAGAGAGACAGCGAGAGAGAGAGAGAGAGACAGAGACAGAGAGAGAGAGAGAATGTGACAACCGTATAAAACAAACAGGGTGTGAAAGATGACTCATCAGTTTTTCGGAGCTGTGAGGCTCATCCGCTTTTCTTCTACACACACACACACACACACAGACAAACACACACAAACAAAAGGTGCACACACTCGTGCACACACACACACAGATGCACACACACTTATTTTTTACTGGTCTGAAGGTCATGGTGTGTTTGTAGACTACATTGACAGACTGTAGCTACACTGACTAATAAAAGAGAAGAGTTAATACTTTGTGGTCCACTAACTTTGACCTGAGCTTCTGTTCCATCTCCTCAGTGCAGATGTTGTGAACTTCACACAAACACAAACTCCTGCTCTGTAGGTCTTTATCTGGAAGAGTCACACAGAAAGTTGGTGGTGTGACATCATCAGCTACTCAAACAAGTCTCAAGACTTTCATAGGGAGCTCAGATCAAACACTGAAGGTAGCAGGTTGTTAGTGTGGCACACACACACACACACACACACACACACACACACACACACACACACACACACTCTCTCTCTCTCTCTCTCTCTCTCTCACACACACACACACACTTACTTTCTGTCACACACACACACCCTCTTTCTCTCTCTCTCTCACACACACACACACACACTTACTTTCTGTCACATACACACACACTCTTTCTCTCTCTCTCACACACACACACTTACTTTCTGTCACACACACACGCACACACACACTCTCTCTCACACACACACACAAACTTACTTTCTGTCACACACACACACACTCTTTCTCTCTCTCTCACACACACACACACACACACACACACACACACACACACTTATTACTCTCAAACACACACTCACTCTTGCTCTAACACACTTTCTCTACACACCTCACATTTTCTCTCTCTCTCATACACACACACGCACTCTGTCTCTCTCTCTCGCTCACACACACACACACTTTCTCTCACACACAATTCACACACAAACACTTATTACTCTCAAACACACACTCACTCTTGCTCTCACACACCTCACATTTTCTCTCTCTCACACACACACACCCCTCACATACTCACTCTCTCTTTTACACACACACACACTTGCTCTCGCACACTATTTCTCTCACCCAAACACAAACACTTTTTAACACACACACACACACTCACTCTCTGAACATCTCACACACACACACTCACTCTCTGTGTGTACATCTCACACACACACACACTCACTCTCTCTCACACACACACACAAACTTACTTTCTGTCACACACACACACACTCTCTCTCTCTCACACACACACACTTATTACTCTCAAACACACTCACTCTTGCTCTCACACACTTTCTCTACACACCTCACATTTTCTCTCTCTCTCATACACACACACACACTCTGTCTCTCTCTCTCGCTCACACACACACACACTTCACACACAAACACTTATTACTCTCAAACGCACACTCACTCTTGCTCTCACACACTTTCTCTACACACCTCACATTTTCTCTCTCTCACACACACACACACACCCCTCGCATACTCACTCTCTCTTTTACACACACACACACACTTGCTCTCGCACACTATTTCTCTCACCCAAACACAAACACTTTTTAAACACACACACACACTCACTCTCTGAACATCTCACACACACACTCTCTCTCTCTCTCTGTGTGTACATCTCTCACACACACACAAGTTGCACCTCCAATCTCAAAGCATCTACAAAAGAAAAGAACTATTTGCCCACTAAGTGAATAAATGACATCATCTCCTCACTGCTTTAACTTTCTGAACTGTTTCCCCTGAGAGATTTCTACTGTTGCTGCAATAAAGAGCAACACCTCCGATGGCGCAAGCTCTTTGTCTTTCACAAGCTCTTTGTGTGCCGTATACGTCTGTGCGTGTGTGAGAAGCCATTCGTTCTCCAGCGCCTCGGCCGCATCCCAACAGCTGGCCGGGGAATCATCCTGATTAATGAAATAACAGATCTGGAACACTGAGTAATTTATAGACCGACGTACAGATATTCTGACCCAAATTTTGCCCGTTGCTATTTTAAAAAAAAAAAAAAAAAAAAAAAAAAAAATATGCAACCTCCACTAGCCTACTTGGAGGCAGTTGCCATGGTTACTGAGGAACTGAAGAAAAGAGAGAAAGAGGGAGGGAGTGAGTGAGAGAGAGAGAGAGAGAGAGAGAAAAAAGGAGGGAGGGAAGATCCTATGCAAATGTGAGAGTGAACTTTTCCTTTGTCTTGTCAAGGGAAGAAAGATGATGACGAGGCTCTCCACAAGTAGTCGGAAGCATGCCAAGGAGAACGGTGTGTGTGTGTGTGTGTCTGTGTGTAAACCAATAACACACACCCAAACAAGGCTGGAGCGCCGAAGCTGCGCCGCTTACACCGAGGTTGCATCACTCTGATCGATATCCCTTTTACTATTGCACCACTGAAATGCAGTGTGAAGAACAATGAACCGTCATCCAGACGCCTCACAGCACAGCCTCTGATTGGTCGGATGACGGCGATTAATTATCCGCATCGAAACACACGAATCCGTCCGTCACCAAAAGCTCCACCGCGTTGACGCTTTACAGTCCTCGTGTTTTACCGGTCGCCGTGACGAGGCTAGAAAGTGTTCGCTAGCGTAACGTCACGACGGCTCCAGAGTAAAAGTTTGGATCTGTTGGATTTTATTCACTCAGTTTTCTGGATGCTCACGTGATCAGGATTGTTTATAACAAAGCCTTAGTGTATTTACAAGGCAGGAAAAGTCTGGTATTAAAGCGACTCCGTGTGACCTGATGGATCTGACGCTTCTGACTCTCGCCATGTAGAAATGACATAAAAAGAGTTAAAGGAACTTCTTGTTTTTTTTGGAAATGGAAATTATGCTAATTAGTCAAATTAAGCAAAACCCCAACATTATGTGGAGGGAAATTAGTCAGTTAACCTGAAAGGCAGCATGAGGTTAGCGTGCACCTTCAGATCAGAGCAGGTGGGAGGAGCCAGAGAGTCGGGTCCGAGGTGGAGCTTCAGGTTCAGGTTTACGTGCGAATAAATAAATCTTTACAAACTCACATGTGGAAAATTAACTGGGAAATAATACCATTATTTCTATTTTTTTTTTAATCATGTGAAAATAAATACAAATGTGAAAAATATTCATTCTGAAATTGAACCGCTTTAAAAAAAAAAAGAAAAAAAAAAACAAGTATAAGAAAAACATTCTAATCGAAGCGCATGTGCAAAAGAATTCCTGTGAAATTAAAGGAAGTGTGAAAATAAAATAAAATAGAATATAAAAGTATTTTGTTAATTCATTTGGGAAGAGATGCACCAAAAAAAAAAATTAAATAAATAAAAAGTGAAAAATAAATGCATCATGCTTAGAAAATGTGAAAATAAAATTATGAAAAATAAATAAATAAAAAATTATGTAAAAAGAAAACAAAACAAAAAATAATTCTCATGTCTAAATGAAAAAAAAAAAGAAAGTATTTTTTAAGTATGAATTTTGACCAAGGAACTTTGACCATTGTTACTTAGGAATATATTACAGTCCATACCTTCAGAATAACAGTATCTCATGTCCACACACACACACAACACCTCTTTTCAGGAGAAAGCAGGTAGATTACATCATGCTTTCATGAAAAGGGGTGGATTTCTAAAAGGAGTCAATGTAAAGGTGAGGAGTATTGTTTAGGATAAATATAGAATTGAGCAACCCCCCCCCCCCCCCATCAGTCTATTGTAACACACACACACACACACAGGGTTTTCCCCTATAAAATACCAGTGTGTTCTACACTTAAAGCTGCTGTACATTAAACAGGTGTGAAATGATGCAGTCTGTCAACACGATGATTCATAACTCACTAACACACAAACTGGTGTTTAGTAGAACGAACTTAAACCTCTAATTAAACTAAAATATGAAAATAAATGAAATATAAAAGCAGCTAAAAAAAAAAAAAAGCTACAGGAACGAAGAGATCAGATGCAGACGTTTTATCCCAACAGTTCACCAGACTGCGATTCTCCTCATTTTAACTCTAAAATACAAATAAATATCTTCAGACCAGTTAATTGTGTCACATGATCTTTTAAAATAAGCTTGAATGAGCTGAATATCATCCACAGAGAGGCAAAGCTTCAGTATCAGCCTGGTGTAAGTCTCTATCGCCCCCCTGTGGGGACAGTAAACATTACACACCTGGGTGGGGTTTAAACAGCATCTCTGCTCAGCTTGGACATTTAAAACAGACTTAAACAAAACAGGTTTTTTTTTTTTAAGCTTTTTTTTGTTTTGTTTTTGTTACATGTGCTTAATTTGCATACTTGAACATGATCGGATCTTCAATTTTATAAAGCTAAGGAAAATATAAAGATTTAATCATTTCTTTCAGTCGAAGAAACCTGCTGAAATTTTCACCCCATGTAAATATGGACTACGTGAAATCTCGTACCATTTCGTCTCAAAAACTTCACTAAAACCTCGCTGGGGTCCATCCGCAGTCGCGTCAGCCGACTTGTTGTCACACGTCTATGTATATAAGGTCCTCTGATTTACAGACCAACAACCAAAGCGTTGAGGGTTTAAAACCACTTCCAGAGCTCTGAACGTTCGCACGAGCCGCTTTATGGTGCAACTTCAAATGAGTTAGAAACCTTCCTAGAACTGAAAGTCCTGCCAAACTCAGCTACCAGACTGGAAGGGTGCAGGAGCGAAGACACTGGGCTACTGAGTGGAACGTCATGGAAGACGTCTCAAAAATCATCTCGGTGACCAAACCAAAGGCATTTTGAGAGCATGATGATAAAGAGCTTTTAATCTGATAATATATGATGTGGACACTTGATATAGGGCTGAACTTTTACTGTTAGCTTGAGCACAAAGACCAATCGTATCTGTGGTGAAGCATTGTGGTGGTGGCAGCGTTGCGTTATATGGGGTCAGAATTGTAGGACAGCCGTAAGTCAAACACTTGAGGCTTGAGATTGTCGATCAGAAGGTCACGGGTTCAAGCCTCAGCGACATCAGATGTACCACAGTTGGGTCTTTAACTCCGTGCTCCAGAGGCGCTGCATCGTGTTCTGTATCACCTTTTTCTGCTTTGAAGCTAAACCAACCAAAAACAGAAAAATTACAACCTCGACAAGTTCGTAAACAAGTCTACGGAAGTTCTCAGGTGACCCTGAGACAAAGTTCAGACTTGAGCCTTAAAGAAACCCAAAGCTTCTTGTACACTGTACTGGGATTGAACACTTAGCCATAAAAATCTCTCATCTCTCTCATTTAGACACCTGAATATGTTCAGAAGCCGTTATAGATAAACGTTTTCATCCGAAAATCTCCCAGACATTGATGTGAGACAGAGACAGGAAACGTTGCACAATGTCCACCTGTCCGTTTTATTTGAAGATGCGATACTCCTCTGTGCAGTCCCGCTCCCTGTAGCTTAAGAAATCGGTCGTCTTATGTACAGCGCATAGTACAGACAATCATCATACAAATGCAAGACCAGGAAGAAACTAAACAAATCAGGGAAAAAAAAAATAGACAAATGAAGACGGTGAATTATTTCCGTGCTCAGAAAACTTGAGTGAAACGATAACACGGGTGACATCGAGAACAAGCTGACTGTGCAAATTTAAAAAAAAAAAAAAAAAAAAAAAAAAAAAAAAGAAATAAAAATTCAGAGAGGCGACAGATTCCAGAGGGAAGTAGGACGAGAGACGTCACCTGATATGAATGGACACGCTCTTTTTTTTTGTTTTTTTTGTATATTTAAAATACGACTAAAGGGGGGAGTCTCGCGCGGATGAACGCGATGGCGTCGCGGGTGACGGATATGACGGACGGTGATTTCTGCAGCATACCGACGACGAGCCTTCGACCGAATTAAAAAAACAAAAGGAAATCTGACTCGTGTTAGATTCCTGATTCTTATACTGATTCTTTGCATAAATGATAAAGAAGAAGAAGGAAAAATAACAATTCCACTCACGCACACCAATTGGCTATACTGTTAATTACGCTTGACGAGTTCGCCTTATTAAAACGCAAGTAAATGCAAGCGATTAAAGCTCTAAGGCAACATGTGAACTAAAAAATACTCCGAGAAAAAAAAAATAAAAAGGAAACGGATCGGGCAGGAGCGAGCCTGCGTGAGTCTACAGCTTCCACCCCATCGACACCTGTGTGCAAGTCACCGTACGACGCCAGCGGATGATAAATTAAGAGGAAAAGAAGAAGAAGAAAAAGAGAAAAGAACACTGTAATCGTGACTAGCTGGCTTGGTTATCACAATAAACTAACCTACGCTGCTGAGCCGGGATAATCTGGCTTTGACAGGGAAGGAAAAAACAAACCTGTTTAA